>NW_025721256.1:0-195917 GCF_922984935.1 Meles meles | reverse complement strand
CAGACACATGAAAAAATGTTCATCATCACTAGCCATCAGGGAGATTCAAATTAAAACCACATTGAGATACCACCTGACACCAGTTAGAATGGCCAAAATTAGCAAGACAGGAAACAACGATTGTTGGAGAGGATGTGGAGAAAGGGGAACCCTCTTACACTGTTGGTGGGAATGCAAGTTGGTGCAGCCACTTTGGAGAACAGTGTGGAGATTCCTCAAGAAATTAAGAATAGAGCTTCCCTATGACCCTGCAATTGCACTGCTGGGTATTTACCCCAAAGATACAGATGGAGTGAAAAGAAGGGCCATCTGTACCCCAATGTTTATTGTAGCAATGGCTATGCTCACCAAACTGTGGAAAGAACCAAGATGCCCTTCAACGGATGAATGGATAAGGAAGATGTGGTACATATACGCAATGGAGTATTATGCCTCCATCAGAAAGGATGAATACCCAACTTTTGTAGCAACATGGACGGGACTGGAAGAAATTATGCTGAGCGAAATAAGTCAAGCAGAGAGAGAGTCATGTATCATATGGTCTCACTTATTTGTGGAGCATAGCAAATAACACGGAGGACATAGGGAGATGGAGAGGAGAGGGAGTTGAGAGAAACTGGAAGGGGAGATGAACCATGAGAGACTATGGACTCTGAAAAACAACCAGAGGGTTTTGGAGGGGCAGGGTGGGGTGGGAGTTTGAGGAATCAGGTGGTGGTTAATAGGGAGGGCACGTACTGCATGGAGCACTGGGTGTGATGCCAAAACAATGAACACTGTTATGCTGTAAATAAACAAATAAAAAAAAAAATGAGTCTATGGAAGGCCCGGCAGTGCCAGTTCACGCCACTGGAGGGAGTGGTGAGCAGTGGTGTGAGATACCCTGGAAGGCATGGCGATGCTGCTTGCCACCACTGGAGGCAGCGGCGAGCTGCCATGGGAAACACACCTGAAGAGGAGTCAGTGCAGCTTGCTGGCTCTGAAGGCAGGGCGGAGGTGCCCGGTGAGAGACCCTGAAACGTGAGGCACTACAGCTTGTTTTTACAGGACGGAGTGGTGAGCTGTATAGTCTCTGTTTCTCCAGGCTCAAGGGTGGTGGTAAGAATTGATGGAGCCTGTCCCCCACTCAGCATTGTGCCCTCTTTCCCCAGGTTTGCTGGTAATGTGCTGTCAGGATGGTTCAGGAGGGTCCTCCCAGTTGGGCTCTGGAGCCAGGGGAACCAAACCCGACTCATGGTGCATTTGGAACCGAGGAGCTGAGTGTTTGTTTGGAAAAGTATGTTTGTTTCTCCAGAAAGGACAAGGGCATTGACCAGCTTGAGAGGGAAGTGAATGACCAGTTAAGAAACAAGCCTGTGTCTCTCCTTCTCCCAGGAATCAGAGCAGGTGTGCAGGCTTTAGGTGGGAGACGCCTGCTTATCTGCACCTGACAACCCTTCTTAACTCTGGCTCCATGAGACCTGAAGTTTGGAAGTCAGCGTCTGAGTCAGTCATGCAGCTTGTCCCAGGACGTCAGTGTTCAGAGAAAACAGCAGGCCCGTGGGTCACAATGTCACATCCATGCCAGGATGGCAGGTAAAAATTCCCTTTCACCCCAAATTTCCTGGGCTTTTCTCTTGTCTCCAGTGGAGCTCACAATTGGCACACTGAACCAGCTGTAAGCAATCTCGTGCGGGTGCCAGAGCTCCTGAGTTTCTCTGCAGGGAGCACCTGGCAGGGATCTCATTTTCTCTGTTTATTTCTGGCTTACAAAGGTATTTGGAACATCTCTTTCCTAGGAAATCCCTTGGATTCGAAAGGGAATGTGAGATTGACTTGGTGTGCCTTTTGAACATAGAAAGTATTCCTTCACCGAACAGTGTTTACTCCACTGGGCCTAGACTCTGGTGGAACGGCTGGCATCTAGAGTGAGGTGGCTGTTTGTGGTCAGATAGAGACTTGGATGATGGCTTCTTCTTTGTCCAAGGTGATGTATCCTAATGGATTCGTCTTTGAATCCAAAGAGTTCCAATGAGGGCAGAGGGAAAATTCAAAATGATTCCAAGGAGTCTTGGACAATTTAAAAGGGATGCTTGTCTTCCTAGGTTCACTCAAACGGCTATATATGGTTGGACATGCTGTATTTTCTCTGCAGTTTCATGGGTAGTGAAGTCAGAAGGAGAGTCTTTGGTAATTTCCCTGGATAAAGGCACTCTGTTGGCTTCAAGGGACTTGGTGTCAGGAACCCTGGGCTGAATTTCTGTGGCTGCTTTCCTGATGCTCAGTGAGTCAGGTTTTCCCACAGGTTTTATATTTCCTCCTTAGGAAATTGCTGGCAGGGAATGTTCTGTTTAAAGTGGAACCATCGGGGGCACCTGTGTGGCTCAGTGGGTTAAGCCACTGCCTTCGGCTCAGGTCATGGTCTCAGGGTCCTGAGATTGAGCCCCGCATTGGGCTCTCTGCTCAGCGGGGACTCTGCTTCGTCCTCTCTCTCTGCCTGCCTCTCTGCCTACTTGTGACCTCTGTCAAATAAATAAATAAAATCTAAAAAAAAAAAAAACAACCCAAATCCGGGACCCTCCTACATTGTTGGTGGGCCTGCGTGTTGTTGCAGCCACTCTTGGAAAGAATACAGTCTGTCCTCCAAAAGCTAAGAACTGAACAACAGTAGGATCCAGCAATTGCCCTCCTAGTTATTTCCCTAAAGGGCACAAAAATGCACATTCAGTGGGGTATAAGCACCGTGATATTTACAGCAGCATTTTCAACCATTGTAAAACAATGGAGGGAGACCAAATGTCCATTCACTGATGAGTGATATATATATATATCACTCGTATATATCATATGTGTGTGTGTGTGTGTATGTGTATTCATTCTCCCACATCTTCTTAATGGAATAGGATCCAGGTTCAAAAAGGATGAAATCTTACCATCTGCAAGGATGTGGATGGATCTACAGTGGATTTAGCTAAGTAAAATCAGTAAGAAAAGACCAATAGCCTATATCTTGACCTCTATGGAATTTCAGAAAGAAAACAGATGAACATAGTGAGGAGAGAAAGGCCAATGAGGAAACAGACTCTAACCTAGAGCAAAATCAAGGGTTGCTAGGGGGCAGGGGTGTGGGGCGAAGGGTTAAGTGGGTGACAGCTATTAGGGAGAGTACTTGTTGTGATGAGCTCTGGGTGTTCTATGCAGGTGAGGAATCACAAAATCCTACCCCTGAAGGAGAGGAATGAACATTGCATGGAAACGAATTGGAATTGATGTCAATGAAGAAAAGAAGACCATGTTCTACTTCATGAAGACTGAGGTAAAACTGGAATGACTTTTGCTCTCCTGTTCTGTAGCTGTTCATTATGAAACACTCTCTGGCAGGATACACTAGTTTCCTATTGCATAAGGAGCCCTCAGAAAGTTGCCATGAAAGATTTAGATCTCAGAGCATGTACATGTTCCATTGATATGTTACTTTCAGTTTGCCCAGGTGCAAAGGTAAGTGGAGAGAAATAGGGCTGAAGAGGAAAGGAGGTATTAAGCATTCAAGAGGTAGCCTTCCCCTTTCTCATGAATGCCTGGGCCAGTGTAAATTGGGAAGAAGGAGGGGGGATCCCAGAGCTTTGCCGCAGACAGGGGAGTTCTAGGTCTGCCTAGAGCTGGTGGTGTCCATGAGCAGAGCTGCGCTAGTGGCGTGGCAGGCCCGAACTGCTGGTGTTGAGGTGAGTTCCCCAAGGAGCTGAGTTGAGAATGGGGGTCAGGTGGTGAATCAGGCTCTGGGTTTGTGGCCAGGGGCCTGCAGAATGTGGGGGAGTCCTAATGGGGTCATGCAGGTTTCTCTGGCTCTGAGGGTTCTGCACAGCTCCAAAGGGACAAGTTTCCTGCTGGGTTGCAGGGGGACTCCTACAGTGTGGCTCCAAGTTTACCAATCTAGAGGGCTTGGTGGATAGGCCCCTGGGGAAGGAAGCCTGAAAATGCAACATAGGGTTAAGGGTAATGGGCTGGGCAGGACAGGCCTGATCAGCCGACACAGAGGTGAGATACCCTCAGAATTGAGTTGAGGAAATGCATCCTGCAATGCAGAAGAGTCAGGGTTTCTGGCCAGAGGGACGGCTGATCGTGGGGGTGGCTTTAGAGGGGCATGCTGGTTTCTCCCTCTCTGAGGAAACTTTGGAGCTCCAAATGTCATGGCTTCCCCCTGCATGGCATTCAGGTTTCTGCCTTGTTACAGGGGGGTCCTGAATCTGGGGAGTTTGGGGGCCAGGCCTCTTGGGATGGAAGCCCGAAATCAGAAACTAGAGCTACGGTAAGGGCGTAGGGGCATGGCATGCTCAATCTGCTACTGCTGAGGTGGGCTCCCTGGTGGGCTGACTTCAGGGTGGGTATCAGGTGGCATGTCAGACTCAGAGTTTGTGTCCAGGGATGCCACAGAAGCTGGGCGTGACCTCAGGGTTGCATGCAGGTTTCTCCTACCCTGAGGGTTCTGCAGAGCTCCAAATGGCATGGTTTCCTCCTGTGTGGCAGACGCAGTCCTGGGGTGTCACTGAGGAATCCTTAATCTCTACTGGCATGAATCTCGGAGGTGCCCAATCTGGCGGGCTTGGGGGACAGGCCTCTGTTCATGAAAGCCTGTACACCCCACCTCGGTTTATGGTTAGGGCCGAAGGGCATGGCAGGTCCGATGTGCCGGTGCTGATGCGGGCTCCCCTAAGGGTCGAGTTGAGGGCATAGATCTGGCATCGCAGGAGAATCTGGTTTTATGGCCATGGGGGTGACTCATGGTGGGGTGGCATTACGGGGGTTTGCAGGTTTCTCCCCGTCTGAGTGTTCAGTGCAGCTCTAAACCACAAGTTTTCCTCATGAGTGCCAGGTGGAGTCCCGTGGTGGCGCTCAGTAGACCTTAATCTGGGGGGACATGGGAGGCAGGCCCCCTGGGATGGAAGCCTGAAAACCTAAAGAGGGGTTCTGGTAAGGGCCTAGGGGCATGGTGGCCCGATCTGCTTATGTTGAGGTGGGGCGCCCTAGGGTCTGAATTTATGGCATGCGTCCGGCAGCTCAGCAGAATCTGGTTTATGGCCGGGGGGACGGGTGCAGATGATGGGAGTGCCTTTAGAGGGGCAAGTTTCTCCCCCTCTGAGGGTTCAGCACAACTCCAAGGCACAGGTTCCTACTGTGTGGCAAGCGGAGTCCTGAGGTGTATGTCAAGATTCCTTAATCCAGGGGATTTTGTTGCCTGGACCCTCAGCATGGAAGACTGAACACCCAAACTTGTGTTAGGGTTAGGGCCTAGGGGCAATGGCAGGCCCGATCTGCCAGTGCTGAGGCGGGATCCCGTATGGGCTGAGTTGAGGGTATGCATTTGGTGGCGGGATGGAATCCAGCTCTATGGCCAGAGTGGCTGTTGATTATTGGGGTGGCTTTAGGGTGGCATGAAAGTTTCTCCCCATCTGAGGGTTCATTGCAGCTCCAAACCACAAGGTTTCCACTTGTGTGACAGGCTGTGTCCTGTGGTGTTGCTCAGAAGTCCTTAATCTGGGGGGCGTGGGGGCCAGGCCTCTTGGGATGGAAGCCTGAAAATCCAAACTAGGGTTAGGGTTAAGGCTTAGGGACATGGCAGGCCCGATCTGCTGCAATTGAGGTGGTCTCCTGGATAGGCCGAATGGAGGGTGGGAATCAGGCAGGAAATGAGGTCTGTGTTTGTGTTTGTGGGGGCAAAGAAGCTAGTGGTGTTCTTGGGGGGCATGCAGCTTTCTCCTGCTCTGAGGTTCCTGCACAGTTCCAAATGGCACCATTTTGCCGTAGGAGGCTGGAGGAGTGCTGGCGGGAGTCTCAGTCATCCCCAGTCTGATGGGCTTGGGGTACAGGCCTCTGGGCACGGAAGGCTGTATACCCCACCTAGGGTTAGGGTTAGGGTCTAGGGTCATGGCGGGCCCAATCTGCCGGGGCTGAGATGGGCTCCCCTCAGGGCTGAGTTGAGGGCATGTGTCCGGTAGCTTCATAGAAAACAGCTTTCTGGCCTGGGGTGCCGCAAATTGTGCGGATAGCTTTACGGGGGCTTGAAGGTTTCTCACCCTCTGAGTATTCAGCAGCTCCAAACTGCAAGGTTTCATCCTGCGTGGCTGTTGGAGTGCTGCAATGTCACTCAGGGGTCCTTAATCCAGGGGGCCTGGAGGCTAGGCATCTTGGGATGGAAGCCTGGAAACTCAAACTAAGGTTGAGGTCTTGGGGTGCGACAGGCCCAATCTGCCAGTGCTGAGGCGGACTCCCCGGTGGCCTGAGTTGAGGGTCGGTGATAGGTGGCTAGTGTGAATCTGGGTTTGTGTTCAGGAGGGGCTCAGATGCTGGGGCTTGCCTTGGGGGCATGAAGTTATCTTTTGCTCTGAGGTCTAAGTAGCTCCAAATGGCACTGTAACAGCATAGGCAGCCTCCAGACTGCCAGAGTGAGTCTCATGCATCCACAATCTGGCGGGTTTGGGGGCTAGGCCTCTGGGTACGGAAGA
The DNA here is from genome assembly GCF_922984935.1 of Meles meles. Classification (NCBI taxonomy): domain Eukaryota; kingdom Metazoa; phylum Chordata; class Mammalia; order Carnivora; family Mustelidae; genus Meles; species Meles meles. The sequence continues at coordinate 189,438 of NW_025721256.1, read as the reverse complement.
CTGTACACCCAACCTAGGGTTAGGGTTAAGGCCTAGGGGCATGGCAGTTCTGATATGCTGCTGATATGCTGTGTTGAGGCGGGCTCCCTCAGGGCTGAGTGGATGACATGCCTCTGGCGTTGTGGCAGAACCTGGCATTATGTCTGGGGCATTTCCAATGGCGGGTGTGTTTAGGTGCTCATGCACTTTTCTTTCTGGAGGGCAGGCAGAGTCCTGTGTTGTGACTTTGGAATCCCCAGTCTGGAGGGTTAGGGTTAGGGATAGAGGTTCGGAGAGTGTTAGGGTTAGTTGTTAGGGTTTAGGGTTAGGGTTAGGGTTAGGGTTAGGAGTTAGGGGATAGGGTTAGAGGTAAGGTTTAGGGTTAGGCTTAGGGTTAGGCGTATGTCTTAGGGACAAGGCATGTCAGATCTGCCAACACAGATATGGACTCACCCAAGGGCTGTGTTGAGGGCGGGACTCAGGAGTCTCCTCAGGCCCTGGATTTTTGGACTGGAGGGGTAAAGAAGGTGGGAATCGCCTCTGGGGAGCATGATGGTTTCTACTGCTCCGAGGTTGTTATGTTAGGTTTAGAGGTTAGGGTTAGGTTTTGTGGTTAGGGTTAGTGTTAAGATTAGTGTTAAGGTGGGGCGCCTGGGTGGCTCAGTTGGTTAAAGCCTCTGCCTTCCGCTCAGGTCATGATCTCAGGGTCCTGGGATGGAGCCCCACATCAGGCTCTCTGCTCAGCGGGGAGCGTGCTTCGTCCTCTCTGTGCCTTCTTCTGATCTGTCTCTGTCAAGGAAATGAATAAAATCTTAAAAAAAATAAAAAGATTAGGGTTAGGGTTATGTCTTAGGGACAAGGCATGTTGGATCTGGTAACACTTATATGGGCTCACCCAAGGGGTGAGTTGAAGGCGGGACTCAGGAGGCTCCTTAGGCCCTGGGTTTTTTTCCTAGAAGGTAAAGATGGTGGGAATGGCCTCAGGGGAGTATGCTGGTTTCTAGGGCTCTGAGAGTGTTAGATAGCACTAAATGAAATGGTTTATTTCATTTATTCTCCTGGCTGAGAGGCTGAGTCCTGCCATCAGTCTGATGATCCTATCCACTGGGATGGAATTGGGTATCAGGCCTCTGGGGTCCAGAGCCTGACCACCTGAGCTAGGGTATTAGGGTTTGGTCCTGGGAGCATGGCAGGCCTGAGGTGCCAGTGCGGACTCAGGCTCTCCGGAGGGCTGAGTTGAGGGTATTGCTCTGGTGGCCCATCAGGCACTGGGCGGTGGTGTGTGGGTCCTCGGAAGGTGTGGGTGTCTTTAGGGGGCATGGAGGTTTCTCCGGCCAGGAGCGTACTGCACAGGGCCATGTGGGCCATTTTCCTTGTGGGTGGCAGCCGGAGTCCAGCATTGCAAATACAGGGTCCCCAGTCTGGACGGCTAGGGAGCCAGGCCTCTGTGGATCGAAGCATAAACACCCATCCTAGCATTATGGTTAAGTCTTTGGGGCATGGTAACCCCGATCTGCCGGTGCTGTGGTGACCCATCCTGATGCCTGAGTTGAGGCTATGTCTGCAGGACATTGAGACTCTGGTTCCCGGTCCTTGGGAGGGTCCAGAAGTGCTTTGGCCTCAGGGAGACTTGCAGGCTTCTCCTGCTCTGTGGCTTCAGCCCATTTCTAAACGGCACGGTTCATGCTGGGATCATGTGCAATTATGGGGTGCAACACAGGGGTCCCCTATCTGGGGTTTTGAGGACCAGTTGTGGGAGGATGATGCCTGAGCACGAACCTGGGCTAGGGTTAGTATTAGGATTAGGGTTAAGGTTATGTCTTAGGGACAAGGCATGTCGGATATGCAAGCACAGATATCAGCTCACCCAAGGGCTGAGTTGAGGGTGGGACTCAGGAGGCTCCTCGGGCACTGGGGTTTTGGGCTGTACGGGCAAAGATGTTGGAAATCGCCTCAGGGGAGCATGCCAGTTTCTACAATTCTCAGGGCATTAGATAGCACGAAATGAAAGGTCACCTTCTGGCTGAGAGGGTGAGTCCTGCTGTGAGGGTTAGGTTGTAGGGGCATTGCAGCCCCAATCTGCTGGCGCTGTGGTGGCCCATCCCAATGCTTGAGTTCAGAGCGTGTGTCTGCAGGACCATGAGACTCCTGGTTCTTGGTCTTTGGGGGCGCTGGAAGTGGGGTGGCCTCAGGGAGACATTCAAATTTATCCCGCTCTGTGGGTTCAGCACAATTCTAAACAGCATGGTTTCCTCCTGGTGTCAGGTTCAATGATGGGGTATCGCTCACGGGTCCCCCATCTGGGGCCTTGGGGACCAGGAGTCAGAGTATGGACGCCTGAACACACAACCTGGGCTAGGTTTAGTATTATGGTTAGTGTTAGGTTTAGGGACAGGGCATGTCGGATCTGCTAGCACAGATACGGGCTCACCCAAGGGCTGAGTTGAGGGCAGGACTCAGGAGGCTCCTCAGGCCCTGGGTTCTTGGCCTGGAGGAGCAAAGCTGGTGGGAATGGCCTCAAGGGAGAATGGCTGGTTGCTACTGCTCTGAGGGTGTGAGAGAACACCAAATGAAAAGGTCTCCTCCTGGCTGAGAACTGAGTCCTAGCGACAGTCTTATGCTCAACCCATGGGAGGAATTGGGTGTCAGGCCTCTGGGTCCAATGCCTGAACACCCAACCTAGTGTTAGGGTTTCGTCCTGGGAGAATGGCAGGCCTGCCAGTGCGGCTCAGGTTCTCCGGAGGGCTGAGTTGAGGGCATTGCTCTGGTGGCCTGTCAGGCTCTGGGTTTGTGGTGTGGCATTTCTTGGAAGGCGTGGGTGGCTTTAGGGGGCATGGAGGATTCTGTGGCCAGGAGCATACTGCACAGGATCATATGGTCCAGTTTCATCGTGGGTGGCAGCCAGAGCCCTGCATTGGGAATCCAGGGTCCCCAGTCTGGAGGGCTAGGGGTCCAGTCCTCAGGGGACAGAAGCCTGACACCCAACCTAGGGTTAGTTTAGGGTTGTAAGGGCATGGCAGCCCCGATCTGATGGCGCTGTGGTGATGCTTCCCAATGCCTGAGTTGAGGGCGCGAGTCTGTAGCACTGTGAGAGTCCTGGTTCCTGGTCCTTGGGTGTGCCAGAAGTGGCAGTGGCCTTTGGGAGGCATGCAGGTTTCTCCCGCTCTGCGGGTTCAACACATTTCAAAAGGGCAGGGTTTCCTCCTGGGATCAGGCGCAATTATGGGGTGCAGCTCAGGGGTCCCCCATCTGGCCGTTTGGGGGACCAGGCTATGGAGGAGGGATGCCTGAACACACAACCTGGGCTAGAGTTAGTATTAGGGTTAGGCTTAGCATTAAGGTTATGTCTTAGGGAGAAGGCATGTGGGATCTGCCAGCACAGATATTGGCTCACTGAAGGGCTGAGTTGAGGGCAGGGCTCCGGAGGCTTCTCAGGCCCTGGGTTTTTGGCCTGGAGGTGCAAAGATGGCGGGAATGGCCTCAGGGAAGCTTGGCCGGTTCCTAGGGCTCTGAGGGTGTTGGAGAGCACCAAATGGAATCTCCTGCTGGTTGAGAAGCTGAGTCATGCCATCAGTTTGATGCTCCCACCCATGGGTGGAATTGGGTGTCAGGGTTCTAGAACCTGAACACCCAACCTAGGGTTAGGGTTTGGTCCTGGGAGAATGGCAGGCCTGATGTGCCAGCACGGACTCAGGCTCTCTGGAGGGCTGGGCTGAGGGCATTGTTCTGGCGGCCTGTAAGGCTAAGGAATTGTGGTGTGGGGGTGCTCAGAAGGTGTGGTTGGCTTTAGGGGTCATGGAGGTTTCTCCGGCAAGGAGCGTTCTGCAAAGGTCCATGTGGTCAAGTTTCATCATGGGTGGCAGCCAGAGTCCTACGTTGGGAATATGGGGTCCCCAGTCTGGAGGGCTAGGGAGCCAGTCCTCTGGGGACTGAAGCCTGAACACCCAACCGAGGGTTAGATTTAGGTCACAGGGGCATGGCGGCCCGGATCTGCCGGCACAGTGATGACCAATCCCGATGCCTGAGTTGAGGACGTGAGTCTGCAGGACCGTGAGACTCCTCATTCCTGCTCCTCAGGGGCGCCGGTATTGGGGGTGGCGTCAGGGAGGCATTCTCGTTTCTTCTGCTCTGTAGGTTCAGCACATTCCTTTTTTTTTTCACCTTCAATATCTATCTATCTATATTATTTCTTTTCAGCGTAACAGTATTCCTTATTTTTGCACCACACCCAGTGCTCCATGCAACACGTGCCCTCCCTAATACCCACCACCTTGTTCTCCCAACCTCCCACTCCCCACCCATTCAAGACCCTCAGGTTCTTTTTCAGAGTCCGTAGTCTCTCATGGTTCACCTCCCCTTCCCATTTCCCACAACTTCCTTCTCCTCTCCATCTCCCCATGTCCTCCTTGTTCTTTGTTATGCTCCACAAGTAAGTGAAACCATATGATAATTGACTCTCTCTGCTTGACTTATTTCACTCAGCATAATCTCTTCCACTCCCGTCCATATTGCTACAAAAGTTGGTATTCATCTTTTCTGATGGAGGCATAATACTCCATCTTGTATATGGACCACATCTTCCTTATCCATTCGTCCATTGAAGGGCATCTTGGTTCTTTCCACAGTTTGGCGACCGAGGCCTTTGCTGCTATAATCATTGGGGTACAGATGGCCCTTCTTTTCACTCCATCTGTATCTTTGGGGTAAATACCCAGCAGTGCAATTGCAGGGTCATAGGGAAGCTGTATTCTTAATTTCTGGAGGAAACTCCACACTGTTCTCCAAAGTGGCTGCACCAACTTGCATTCCCACCAACAGTGTAAGAGGGTTCCCCTTTCTCCACATCCTCTCCAACACACGTTGTTTCCTGTCTTGCTAATTGTGGCCTTTCTAACTGGTGTCAGGTGGTATCTCAATGTCGTTTTCATTTGAATCTCCCTGATGGCTAGTGATGATGAACATTTTGTCCTGTGTCTGATAGCCATTTGTATGTCTTCGTTGGAGGAGTGTCTGTTCATATCTTCTGCCCATTTTTGGATATGATTATCTGTTTTGTGTGTGTTGAGTTTGAGAAGTTCTTTCTAGATCCTGGATATCAACCTTTTGTCTGAACTGTCATTTACAAATATCTTCTCCCGTTCCGTGGGTTGCCTTTTGATTGGTGGACTGTTCCCTTTGCTGTGCAGAAGCTTTTGATCTTGATGAAGTGCCAAAAGTTCATTTTCGCTTTTCTTTCCTTGGCCTTTGGAGACATATCTTGAAAGAAGTTGCTGTGGCTGATATCGAAGAGGTTACTGCCTATGTACTCCTCTAGGATTCTGAGAGAATCCTGTCTCACGTTGAGCTCCTTTATCGAGTTCGAGTTTATCATTGTGTATGGTGTAAGAGAATGGTCGAGTTTCATTCTTCTACATATCGCTGTCCAGTTTCCCCAGCACCATTGATTGAGGAGAATGTCTTTTGTTACATTGAATATTTTTTCCTGATTTCTCGATGATTATATCACAATAGAGTTGAGGGTCCGTATCTAATCGGGATCGAATTGGGCAGAGCGCTCATGAAAATTGGCTGGCGTTGGACAACCATGGGGACCGCCTTGTTCTGCGTGGCCCAGGACCCTTTCTCGCTCGGGGTATGTCGCAGCCACCAGAAAACGCGCCGAGACGACGGGGCCCGGCCGGGGGCCTCAGCACCAGGGAGCTTGCTCCGAGCAGAGTTGATGGAGGGGCTGTGGTCGGGAATCTGGCTCCTCCTTGGAGGGAGGCCGGGGCGCCCGGGATGGGCTTGGCCTCTCTGGGGGAACAAATGGATCTGTCGCTCCCCAGCTCTGTCGCAGCCACGAAAGGGGCCGATGGCGCCGGGACGGTCGGGGGACTCATGCAGCCGGACTCAGGGTTCCCCATGGGGAGGCCCGCAGGCTCAGTCCCCTGGCAACGGAAGGCTGAGCAAGCAGGCCCGGGCCCAGGCCTGCGGCCCTCTGGTGCCCGAAGTGTGTTCGCCGGGCGTTTTCCGGCCAATTCTCACGAGCGTTCTGCCCAAATCGGGATCGATTTGGGCAGAACGCTGGTGAGAATTGGCCGGCGTTGGGCAGCCCTGGTCAGCGCCCAGGGCCGCGTGGAGCAGGGCCCATTCTCGCTCGGGGCATGGCGCGGCCACCCGGAAAACGAGCCGCGACGATGGGGCGCGGCCGGCGGCCCCGGCGCCGGGGAGTTTTCCCCGAGCAGAGTGGATGGAGGCGCCGTGGCCGGGCGTCCGCCTCCGCCGTGGCGGGCGGCCGGGGCGCCCGTGGAGGGGGCTGGCCTCTGTGGGGGAACGGAGTGATCTCTCACTCCACGGCTGGGACGAAGCCGAGAAAGGTGCCGTCGTCGCCGGGACGGTCGGGGGGACTCGTGGCGCGGGACTCAGGGTTCCCCATGCGGAGGCCCCCAGGCTCAGGCCCCTGGCAACGGAAGGCTGAGCAAGCAGGCCCGGGCCCGGGCCCGGCTTTCGGGGCTGGCCCGGCCCCAGCGGCCGGCGCCAGGGAGGGGACCCCCGGAGGCTGAGGGGCGGGAGGCGTCGGCCTCCCCGGGGCCCGCCGCCCGGAGCTCCTCCTGGCGGTGCCGGAACGCGACGACACGCGATCCCGGACAGGGCCCCGGGGGGGCGGCCCTGCGGCCCTCTGGTGCCCGAAGTGTGTTCGCCGGGCGTTTTCCGGCCAATTCTCACGAGCGTTCTGCCCAAATCGGGATCGATTTGGACAGAACGCTCGTGAGAATTGGCCGGCGTTGGGCAGCCCTGGTCAGCGCCCAGGGCCGCGTGGAGCAGGGCCCTTTCTCGCTCGGGGCATGGCGCGGCCACCCGGAAAACGAGCCGCGACGATGGGGCGCGGCCGGCGGCCCCGGCGCCGGGGAGTTTTCCCCGAGCAGAGTGGATGGAGGCGCCGTGGCCGGGCGTCCGCCTCCGCCGTGGCGGGCGGCCGGGGCGCCCGTGGAGGGGGCTGGCCTCTGTGGGGGAACGGAGTGATCTCTCACTCCACGGCTGGGACGAAGCCGCGAAAGGTGCCGTCGTCGCCGGGACGGTCGGGGGGACTCGTGGCGCGGGACTCAGGGTTCCCCATGCGGAGGCCCCCAGGCTCAGGCCCCTGGCAACGGAAGGCTGAGCAAGCAGGCCCGGGCCCGGGCCCAGCTTTCGGGGCTGGCCCGGCCCCAGCGGCCGGCGCCAGGGAGGGGACCCCCGGAGGCTGAGGAGCGGGAGGCGTCGGCCTCCCCGGGGCCCGCCGCCCGGAGCTCCTCCTGGCGGTGCCGGAACGCGACGACACGCGATCCCGGACAGGGTCCCGGGGGGGCGGACCTGCGGCCCTCTGGTGCCCGAAGTGTGTTCGCCGGGCGTTTTCCGGCCAATTCTCACGAGCGTTCTGCCCAAATCGGGATCGATTTGGGCAGAACGCTCGTGAGAATAGGCCGGCGTTGGGCAGCCCTGGTCAGCGCCCAGGGCCGCGTGGAGCAGGGCCCTTTCTCGCTCGGGGCATGGCGCGGCCACCCGGAAAACGAGCCGCGACGATGGGGCGCGGCCGGCGGCCCCGGCGCCGGGGAGTTTTCTCCGAGCAGAGTGGATGGAGGCGCCGTGGCCGGGCGTCCGCCTCCGCCGTGGCGGTCGGCCGAGCGCCCGTGGAGGGGGCTGGCCTCTGTGGGGGAACGGAGTGATCTCTCACTCTACGGCTGGGACGAAGCCGCGAAAGGTGCCGTCGTCGCCGGGACGGTCGGGGGGACTCGTGGCGCGGGACTCAGGGTTCCCCATGCGGAGGCCCCCAGGCTCAGGCCCCTGGCAACGGAAGGCTGAGCAAGCAGGCCCGGGCCCGGGCCCGGCTTTCGGGGCTGGCCCGGCCCCAGCGGCCGGCGCCAGGGAGGGGATCCCCGGAGGCTGAGGAGCGGGAGGCGTCGGCCTCCCCGGGGCCCGCCGCCCGGAGCTCCTCCTGGCGGTGCCGGAACGCGACGACACGCGATCCCGGACAGGGCCCCGGGGGGGCGGCCCTGCGGCCCTCTGGTGCCCGAAGTGTGTTCGCCGGGCGTTTTCCGGCCAATTCTCACGAGCGTTCTGCCCAAATCGGGATCGATTTGGGCAGAACGCTCGTGAGAATTGGCCGGCGTTGGGCAGCCCTGGTCAGCGCCCAGGGCCGCGTGGAGCAGGGCCCTTTCTCGCTCGGGGCATGGCGCGGCCACCCGGAAAACGAGCCGCGACGATGGGGCGCGGCCGGCGGCCCCGGCGCCGGGGAGTTTTCCCCGAGCAGAGTGGATGGAGGCGCCGTGGCCGGGCGTCCACCTCCGCCCTGGCGGGCGGCCGGGGCGCCCGTGGAGGGGGCTGGCCTCTGTGGGGGAACGGAGTGATCTCTCACTCCACGGCTGGGACGAAGCCGCGAAGGTGCCGTCTTCGCCGGGACGGTCGGGGGGACTCGTGGCGCGGGACTCAGGGTTCCCCATGCGGAGGCCCCCAGGCTCAGGCCCCTGGCAACGGAAGGCTGAGCAAGCAGGCCCGGGCCCGGGCCCGGCTTTCGGGGCTGGCCCGGCCCCAGCGGCCGGCGCCAGGGAGGGGACCCCCGGAGGCTGAGGAGCGGGAGGCGTCGGCCTCCCCGGGGCCCGCCGCCCGGAGCTCCTCCTGGCGGTGCCGGAACGCGACGACACGCGATCCCGGACAGGGCCCCGGGGGGGCGGCCCTGCGGCCCTCTGGTGCCCGAAGTGTGTTCGCCGGGCGTTTTCCGGCCAATTCTCACGAGCGTTCTGCCCAAATCGGGATCGATTTGGGCAGAACGCTCGTGAGAATTGGCCGGCGTTGGGCAGCCCTGGTCAGCGCCCAGGGCCGCGTGGAGCAGGGCCCTTTCTCGCTCGGGGCATGGCGCGGCCACCCGGAAAACGAGCCGCGACGATGGGGCGCGGCCGGCGGCCCCGGCGCCGGGGAGTTTTCCCCGAGCAGAGTGGATGGAGGCGCCGTGGCCGGGCGTCCACCTCCGCCCTGGCGGGCGGCCGGGGCGCCCGTGGAGGGGGCTGGCCTCTGTGGGGGAACGGAGTGATCTCTCACTCCACGGCTGGGACGAAGCCGCGAAGGTGCCGTCTTCGCCGGGACGGTCGGGGGGACTCGTGGCGCGGGACTCAGGGTTCCCCATGCGGAGGCCCCCAGGCTCAGGCCCCTGGCAACGGAAGGCTGAGCAAGCAGGCCCGGGCCCGGGCCCGGCTTTCGGGGCTGGCCCGGCCCCAGCGGCCGGCGCCAGGGAGGGGACCCCCGGAGGCTGAGGAGCGGGAGGCGTCGGCCTCCCCGGGGCCCGCCGCCCGGAGCTCCTCCTGGCGGTGCCGGAACGCGACGACACGCGATCCCGGACAGGGCCCCGGGGGGGCGGCCCTGCGGCCCTCTGGTGCCCGAAGTGTGTTCGCCGGGCGTTTTCCGGCCAATTCTCACGAGCGTTCTGCCCAAATCGGGATCGATTTGGGCAGAACGCTCGTGAGAATTGGCCGGCGTTGGGCAGCCCTGGTCAGCGCCCAGGGCCGCGTGGAGCAGGGCCCTTTCTCGCTCGGGGCATGGCGCGGCCACCCGGAAAACGAGCCGCGACGATGGGGCGCGGCCGGCGGCCCCGGCGCCGGGGAGTTTTCCCCGAGCAGAGTGGATGGAGGCGCCGTGGCCGGGCGTCCGCCTCCGCCGTGGCGGGCGGCCGGGGCGCCCGTGGAGGGGGCTGGCCTCTGTGGGGGAACGGAGTGATCTCTCACTCCACGGCTGGGACGAAGCCGCGAAAGGTGCCGTCGTCGCCGGGACGGTCGGGGGGACTCATGGCGCGGGACTCAGGGTTCCCCATGCGGAGGCCCCCAGGCTCAGGCCCCTGGCAACGGAAGGCTGAGCAAGCAGGCCCGGGCCCGGGCCCGGCTTTCGGGGCTGGCCCGGACCCAGCGGCCGGCGCCAGGGAGGGGACCCCCGGAGGCTGAGGGGCGGGAGGCGTCGGCCTCCCCGGGGCCCGCCGCCCGGAGCTCCTCCTGGCGGTGCCGGAACGCGACGACACGCGATCCCGGACAGGGCCCCCGGGGGGGCGGCCCTGCGGCCCTCTGGTGCCCGAAGTGTGTTCGCCGGGCGTTTTCCGGCCAATTCTCACGAGCGTTCTGCCCAAATCGGGATCGATTTGGGCAGAACGCTCGTGAGAATTGGCCGGCGTTGGGCAGCCCTGGTCAGCGCCCAGGGCCGCGTGGAGCAGGGCCCTTTCTCGCTCGGGGCATGGCGCGGCCACCCGGAAAACGAGCCGCGACGATGGGGCGCGGCCGGCGGCCCCGGCGCCGGGGAGTTTTCCCCGAGCAGAGTGGATGGAGGCGCCGTGGCCGGGCGTCCGCCTCCGCCGTGGCGGGCGGCCGGGGCGCCCGTGGAGGGGGCTGGCCTCTGTGGGGGAACGGAGTGATCTCTCACTCCACGGCTGGGATGAAGCCGCGAAAGGTGCCGTCGTCGCCGGGACGGTCGGGGGGACTCGTTGCGCGGGACTCAGGGTTCCCCATGCGGAGGCCCCCAGGCTCAGGCCCCTGGCAACGGAAGGCTGAGCAAGCAGGCCCGGGCCCGGGCCCGGATTTCGGGGCTGGCCCGGCCCCAGCGGCCGGCGCCAGGGAGGGGACCCCCGGAGGCTGAGGGGCGGGAGGCGTCGGCCTCACCGGGGCCCGCCGCCCGGAGCTCCTCCTGGCGATGCCGGAACGCGACGACACGCGATCCCGGACAGGGCCCCGGGGGGGCGGCCCTGCGGCCCTCTGGTGCCCGAAGTGTGTTCGCCGGGCGTTTTCCGGCCAATTCTCACGAGCGTTCTGCCCAAATCGGGATCGATTTGGGCAGAACGCTCGTGAGAATTGGCCGGCGTTGGGCAGCCCTGGTCAGCGCCCAGGGCCGCGTGGAGCAGGGCCCTTTCTCGCTCGGGGCATGGCGCGGCCACCCGGAAAACGAGCCGCGACGATGGGGCGCGGCCGGCGGCCCCGGCGCCGGGGAGTTTTCCCCGAGCAGAGTGGATGGAGGCGCCGTGGCCGGGCGTCCGCCTCCGCCGTGGCGGGCGGCCGGGGCGCCCGTGGAGGGGGCTGGCCTCTGTGGGGGAACGGAGTGATCTCTCACTCCACGGCTGGGACGAAGCCGCGAAAGGTGCCGTCGTCGCCGGGACGGTCGGGGGGACTCGTTGCGTGGGACTCAGGGTTCCCCATGCGGAGGCCCCCAGGCTCAGGCCCCTGGCAACGGAAGGCTGAGCAAGCAGGCCCGGGCCCGGGCCCGGCTTTCGGGGCTGGCCCGGCCCCAGCGGCCGGCGCCAGGGAGGGGACCCCCGGAGGCTGAGGGGCGGGAGGCGTCGGCCTCACCGGGGCCCGCCGCCCGGAGCTCCTCCTGGCGGTGCCGGAACGCGACGACACGCGATCCCGGACAGGGCCCCGGGGGGGCGGCCCTGCGGCCCTCTGGTGCCCGAAGTGTGTTCGCCGGGCGTTTTCCGGCCAATTCTCACGAGCGTTCTGCCCAAATCGGGATCGATTTGGGCAGAACGCTCGTGAGAATTGGCCGGCGTTGGGCAGCCCTGGTCAGCGCCCAGGGCCGCGTGGAGCAGGGCCCTTTCTCGCTCGGGGCATGGCGCGGCCACCCGGAAAACGAGCCGCGACGATGGGGCGCGGCCGGCGGCCCCGGCGCCGGGGAGTTTTCCCCCGAGCAGAGTGGATGGAGGCGCCGTGGCCGGGCGTCCGCCTCCGCCGTGGCGGGCGGCCGGGGCGCCCGTGGAGGGGGCTGGCCTCTGTGGGGGAACGGAGTGATCTCTCACTCCACGGCTGGGACGAAGCCGCGAAAGGTGCCGTCGTCGCCGGGACGGTCGGGGGGACTCGTTGCGCGGGACTCAGGGTTCCCCATGCGGAGGCCCCCAGGCTCAGGCCCCTGGCAACGGAAGGCTGAGCAAGCAGGCCCGGGCCCGGGCCCGGCTTTCGGGGCTGGTCCGGCCCCAGCGGCCGGCGCCAGGGAGGGGACCCCCGGAGGCTGAGGGGCGGGAGGCGTCGGCCTCCCCGTGGCCCGCCGCCCGGAGCTCCTCCTGGCGGTGCCGGAACGCGACGACACGCGATCCCGGACAGGGCCCCGGGGGGGCGGCCCTGCGGCCCTCTGGTGCCCGAAGTGTGTTCGCCGGGCGTTTTCCGGCCAATTCTCACGAGCGTTCTGCCCAAATCGGGATCGATTTGGGCAGAACGCTCGTGAGAATTGGCCGGCGTTGGGCAGCCCTGGTCAGCGCCCAGGGCCGCGTGGAGCAGGGCCCTTTCTCGCTCGGGGCATGGCGCGGCCACCCGGAAAACGAGCCGCGACGATGGGGCGCGGCCGGCGGCCCCGGCGCCGGGGAGTTTTCCCCGAGCAGAGTGGATGGAGGTGCCGTGGCCGGGCGTCCGCCTCCGCCGTGGCGGGCGGCCGGGGCGCCCGTGGAGGTGGCTGGCCTCTGTGGGGGAACGGAGTGATCTCTCACTCCACGGCTGGGACGAAGCCGCGAAAGGTGCCGTCGTCGCCGGGACGGTCGGGGGACTCGTGGCGCGGGATTCAGGGTTCCCCATGCGGAGGCCCCCAGGCTCAGGCCCCTGGCAACGGAAGGCTGAGCAAGCAGGCCCGGGCCCGGGCCCGGCTTTCGGGGCTGGCCCGGCCCCAGCGGCCGGCGCCAGGGAGGGGACCCCCGGAGGCTGAGCGGCGGGAGGCGTCGGCCTCCCCGGGGCCCGCCGCCCGGAGCTCCTCCTGGCGGTGCCGGAACGCGACGACACGCGATCCCGGACAGGGCCCCGGGGGGGCGGCCCTGCGGCCCTCTGGTGCCCGAAGTGTGTTCGCCGGGCGTTTTCCGGCCAATTCTCACGAGCGTTCTGCCCAAATCGGGATCGATTTGGGCAGAACGCTCGTGAGAATTGGCCGGCGTTGGGCAGCCCTGGTCAGCGCCCAGGGCCGCGTGGAGCAGGGCCCTTTCTCGCTCGGGGCATGGCGCGGCCACCCGGAAAACGAGCCGCGACGATGGGGCGCGGCCGGCGGCCCCGGCGCCGGGGAGTTTTCCCCGAGCAGAGTGGATGGAGGCGCCGTGGCCGGGCGTCCGCCTCCGCCGTGGAGGGCGGCCGGGGCGCCCGTGGAGGGGGCTGGCCTCTGTGGGGGAACGGAGTGATCTCTCACTCCACGGCTGCGACGAAGCCGCGAAAGGTGCCGTCGTCGCCGGGACGGTCGGGGGGACTCGTGGCGCGGGACTCAGGGTTCCCCATGCGGAGGCCCCCAGGCTCAGGCCCCTGGCAACGGAAGGCTGAGCAAGCAGGCCCGGGCCCGGGCCCGGCTTTCGGGGCTGGCCCGGCCCCAGCGGCCGGCGCCAGGGAGGGGACACCCGGAGGCTGAGGAGCGGGAGGCGTCGGCCTCCCCGGGGCCCGCCGCCCGGAGCTCCTCCTGGCGGTGCCGGAACGCGACGACACGCGATCCCGGACAGGGCCCCGGGGGGGCGGCCCTGCGGCCCTCTGGTGCCCGAAGTGTGTTCGCCGGGCGTTTTCCGGCCAATTCTCACGAGCGTTCTGCCCAAATCGGGATCGATTTGGGCAGAACGCTCGTGAGAATTGGCCGGCGTTGGGCAGCCCTGGTCAGCGCCCAGGGCCACGTGGAGCAGGGCCCTTTCTCACTCGGGGCATGGCGCGGCCACCCGGAAAACGAGCCGCGACGATGGGGCGCGGCCGGCGGCCCCGGCGCCGGGGAGTTTTCCCCGAGCAGAGTGGATGGAGGCGCCGTGGCCGGGCGTCCGCCTCCGCCGTGGCGGTCGGCCGAGCGCCCGTGGAGGGGGCTGGCCTCTGTGGGGGAACGGAGTGATCTCTCACTCCACGGCTGGGACGAAGCCGCGAAAGGTGCCGTCGTCGCCGGGACGGTCGGGGGGACTCGTGGCGCGGGACTCAGGGTTCCCCATGCGGAGGCACCCAGGCTCAGGCCCCTGGCAACGGAAGGCTGAGCAAGCAGGCCCGGGCCCGGGCCCGGCTTTCGGGGCTGGTCCGGCCCCAGCGGCCGGCGCCAGGGAGGGGACCCCCGGAGGCTGAGGAGCGGGAGGCGTCGGCCTCCCCGGGGCCCGCCGCCCGGAGCTCCTCCTGGCGGTGCCGGAACGCGACGACACGCGATCCCGGACAGGGCCCCGGGGGGGCGGCCCTGCGGCCCTCTGGTGCCCGAAGTGTGTTCGCCGGGCGTTTTCCGGCCAATTCTCACGAGCGTTCTGCCCAAATCGGGATCGATTTGGGCAGAACGCTCGTGAGAATTGGCCGGCGTTGGGCAGCCCTGGTCAGCGCCCAGGGCCGCGTGGAGCAGGGCCCTTTCTCGCTCGGGGCATGGCGCGGCCACCCGGAAAACGAGCCGCGACGATGGGGCGCGGCCGGCGGCCCCGGCGCCGGGGAGTTTTCCCCGAGCAGAGTGGATGGAGGCGCCGTGGCCGGGCGTCCGCCTCCGCCGTGGCGGGCGGCCGGGGCGCCCGTGGAGGGGGCTGGCCTCTGTGGGGGAACGGAGTGATCTCTCACTCCACGGCTGGGACGAAGCCGCGAAAGGTGCCGTCGTCGCCGGGACGGTCGGGGGGACTCGTGGCGCGGGACTCAGGGTTCCCCATGCGGAGGCCCCCAGGCTCAGGCCCCTGGCAACGGAAGGCTGAGCAAGCAGGCCCGGGCCCGGGCCCGGCTTTCGGGGCTGGCCCGGCCCCAGCGGCCGGCGCCAGGGAGGGGACCCCCGGAGGCTGAGGGGCGGGAGGCGTCGGCCTCCCCGGGGCCCGCCGCCCGGAGCTCCTCCTGGCGGTGCCGGAACGCGACGACACGCGAATCCGGACAGGCCCCGGGGGGCGGCCCTGCGGCCCTCTGTTGCCCGAAGTGTGTTCTCCGGGCGTTTTCCGGCCAATTCTCACGAGCGTTCTGCCCAAATCGGGATCGATTTGGGCAGAACGCTCGTGAGAATTGGCCGGCGTTGGGCAGCTCTGGTCAGCGCCCAGGGCCGCGTGGAGCAGGGCCCTTTCTCGCTCGGGGCATGGCGCGGCCACCCGGAAAACGAGCCGTGACGATGGGGCGCGGCCGGCGGCCCCGGCGCCGGGGAGTTTTCCCCGAGCAGAGTGGTTGGGGCGCCGTGGCCGGGCGTCCGCCTACGCCGTGGCGGGCGGCCGGGGCGCCCGTGGAGGGGGCTGGCCTCTGTGGGGGAACGGAGTGATCTCTCACTCCACGGCTGGGACGAAGCCGCGAAAGGTGCCGTCGTCGCCCGGACGGTCGGGGGGACTCGTGGCACGGGACTCAGGGTTCCCCATGCGGAGGCCCCCAGGCTCAGGCCCCTGGCAACGGAAGGCTGAGCAAGCAGGCCCGGTCCCGGGCCCGGCTTTCGGGGCTGGCCCGGCCCCAGCGGCCGGCGCCAGGGAGGGGACCCCCGGAGGCTGAGGGGCGGGAGGCGTCGGCCTCCCCGGGGCCCGCAGCCCGGAGCTCCTCCTGGCAGTGCCGGAACGCGACGACACGCGATCCCGGACAGGGCCCCGGGGGGGCGGCCCTGCGGCCCTCTGGTGCCCGAAGTGTGTTCCCCGGGCTTTTTCCGGCCAATTCTCACGAGCGTTCTGCCCAAATCGGGATCGATTTGGGCAGAACGCTCGTGAGAATTGGCCGGCGTTGGGCAGCCCTGGTCAGCGCCCAGGGCCGCGTGGAGCAGGGCCCTTTCTCGCTCGGGGCATGGCGCGGCCACCCGGAAAACGAGCCGCGACGATGGGGCCCGGCCGGCGGCCCCGGCGCCGGGGAGTTTTCCCCGTGCAGAATGGATGGAGGCGCCGTGGCCGGGCGTCCGCCTCCGCCGTGGTGTGCGGCCGGGGCGCCCGTGGAGGGGGCTGGCCTCTGTGGGGGAACGGAGTGATCTCTCACTCCACGGCTGGGACGAAGCCGCGAAAGGTGCCGTCGTCGCCGGGACGGTCGGGGGGACTCGTGGCGCGGGACTCAGTGTTCCCCATGCGGAGGCCCCCAGGCTCAGGCCCCTGGCAACGGAAGGCTGAGCAAGCAGTCCCGGGCCCGGGCCCGGTTTTCGGGGCTGGCCCGGCCCCAGCGGCCGGCGCCAGGGAGGGGACCCCCGGAGACTGAGGGGCGGGAGGCGTCGGCCTCCCCGGGGCCCGCCGCCCGGAGCTCCTCCTGGCGGTGCCGGAACGCGACGACACGCGATCCCGGACAGGGCCCCGGGGGTGGCGGCCCTGCGGCCCTCTGGTGCCCGAAGTGTGTTCGCCGGGCGTTTTCCGGCCAATTCTCACGAGCGTTCTGCCCAAATCGGGATCGATTTGGGCAGAACGCTCGTGAGAATTGGCCGGCGTTGGGCAGCCCTGGTCAGCGCCCAGGGCCGCGTGGAGCAGGGCCCTTTCTCGCTCGGGGCATGGCGCGGCCACCCGGAAAACGAGCCGCGACGATGGGGCGCGGCCGGCGGCCCCGGCGCCCGGGAGTTTTCCCCGAGCAGAGTGGATGGTGGCGCCGTGGCCGGGCGTCTGCCTCCGCCGTGGCGGGCGGCCGGGGCGCCCGTGGAGGGGGCTGGCCTCTGTGGGGAAACGGACTAGTCTCTCACTCCGCGGCTAGGACGAAGCCGCGAAAGGTGCCGTTGTCGCTGGGATGGTCGGGAGACTCGTGGCGCGGGACTCAGGGTTCCCCATGGGGAGGCCCCCAGGCTCAGGCCCCTGGCAACGGAAGGCTGAGCAAGCAGGCCAGGGCCCGGGCCCGGCTCTCGGGGCTGGCCCGGCCCCAGCTGCCGGCGCCAGGGAGGGGACCCCCGGAGGCTGAGGAGCGGGAGGCGTCGGCCTCCCCGGGGCACGCCTCCAGGAGCTCCTCCTGGAGCTGCCGGAACGCGACGACCCGCGATCCCGGACAGGGCCCCGAGGGGGGCCGCCCAGCCGCCCTGTGGTGCCCGAAGTGTGTTCGCCGGGCGTTTTCCGGCCAATTCTCATGAGCGTTCTGCCCAAATCGGGATCGATTTGGGCAGAACGCTCGTGAGAATTGGCCGGCGTTGGGCATCCCTGGTCAGCGCCCAGTTCCGCGTGCAGCAGAGCCCTTTCTCGCTCGGGGCATGGCGCGGCCACCCAGAAAACGAGCCGCGACGATGGGGCGCGGCCGGCAGCCGCGGCGCCGGGCAGTTTTCCCCAAGCAGAGTGGATGGAGGCGCCGTGGCCGGGCGTCCGCCTCCGCCGTGGCGGGCGGCCGGGTCGCCCCTGGAGGGGGCTGGCCTCTGTGGGGAAATGGACTGGTCTCTCACTCCGCGGCTAGGACGAAGCCGCGAAAGGTGCCGTTGTCGCCGGGACGGTCGGGGGACTCGTGGCGCGGGACTCAGGGTTCCCCATGGGGAGGCCCCCAGGCTCAGGCCCCTGGCAACGGAAGGCTGAGCAAGCAGGCCCGGGCCCGGGCCCGGCTTTCGGGGCTGGCCCGGCCCCAGCTGCCGGCGCCAGGGAGGGGCCCGCGGAGGCTGAGGAGCGGGAGGCGTCGGCCTCCCCGGGGCACGCGTCCCGGAGCTCCTCCTGGCGGTGCCGGAACGCGACGACCCGCGATCCCGGACAGGGCCCCGGGGGGGGCCGCCCTGCGGCCCTGTGTTGCCCGAAGTGTGTTCGCCGGGCGTTTTCCGGCCAATTCTCACGAGCGTTCTGCCAAAATCGATCCCGATTTGGGCAGAACGCTCGTGAGAATTGGCCGGCGTTGGGCAGCCCTGGTCAGCGCCCAGTTCCGCGTGCAGCAGGGCCCTTCTCGCACGGGGCATGGCGCGGCAACCCGGAAAACGATCCACGACGATGGGGCGCGACCGGCAGCCTCGGCGCCGGGGAGTTTTCCCCGAGCAGAGTGGATGGAGGCGCCGTGGCCTGGCGTCCGCCTCCGCCGTGGCGGGCGGCCGGGGCGCCCCTGGAGGGGGCTGGCCTCTGTGGGGAAAAGGACTGGTCTCTCACTCCGCGGTTAGGACGAAGCCGCGAAAGGTGCCGTTGTGCCGGGACGGTCGGCGGACTCGTGGCGCGGAACCAGGGTTCCCCATGGGGAGGCCCCCAGGCTCAGGCCCCTGGCAACGGAAGGCTGAGCAAGCAGGCCCGGGCCCGGGCCCGGCTTTCGGGGCTGACCCGGCCCCAGCTGCCGGCGCCAGGGAGGGGACCCCCGGAGGCTGAAGACCGGGAGGCGTCGGCCTCCCCGGGGCACGTCTCCCGGAGCTCCTCCTGGCGGTGCCGGAACGCGACGACCCGCGATCCCGGAGAGGGCCCCGGGGGGGGGCCGCCCTGCGGCCCTGTGGTGCCCGAAGTGTGTTCACCGGGCGTTTTCCCGGCCAATTCTCACGAGCGTTCTGCCCAAATCGGGATCGATTTGGGCAGAACGCTCGTGAGAATTGGCCGGCGTTGGGCAGCCCTGGTCAGCGCCCAGTTCCGCGTGCAGCAAGGCCTTTTCTCGCTCGGGGCATGGCGCGGCCACCCGGAAAACGAGCCGCGACGATGGGGCGCGGCCGGCAGCCGCGGCCCCGGGGAGTTTTCCCCGAGGAGAGTGGATGGAGGCGCCGTGTCCGGGCGTCCGCCTCCGCCGTGGCGGGCGGCCGGGGCGCCCCTGGAGGGGGCTGGCCTCTGTGGGGAAACGGACTGGTCTCTCACTCCGCGGCTAGGACGAAGCCGCGAAAGGTGCCGTTGTCGCCAGGACGGTCGGGGGACTCGTGGCGCGGGACTCAGGGTTCCCCATGGGGAGGCCCCCAGGCTCAGGCCCCTGGCAACGGAAGGCTGAGCAAGCAGGCCCGGGCCCGGGCCCGGCTTTCGGGGCTGGCCCGGCCCCAGCTGCCGGCGCCAGGGAGGGGACCCCCGGAGGCTGAGGAGCGGGAGGCGTCGGCCTCCCCGGGGCACGTGTCCCGGAGCTCCGCCTGGCGGTGCCGGAACGCGACGACCCGCGATCCCGGACAGGGCCCCGGGGGGGGCCGCCCTGCGGCCCTGTGGTGCCCGAAGTGTGTTCGCCGGGCGTTTTCCGGCCAAGTCTCACGAGCGTTCTGCCCAAATCGGGATCGATTTGGGCAGAACGCTCGTGAGACTTGGCCGGCGTTGGGCAGCCCTGGTCAGCGCCCAGTTCCGCGTGCAGCAGGGCCCTTTCTCGCTCGGGGCATGGCGCGGCCTCCGGAAAACGAGCCGCGACGATGGGGCGCGGCCGGCAGCCGCGGCGCCGGGCAGTTTTCCCCGAGCAGAGTGGATGGAGGTGCCGTGGCCGGGCGTCCGCCTCCGCCGTGGCGGGCGGCCGGGGCGCCCCTGGAGGGGGCTGGCCTCTGTGGGGAAACGGACTGGTCTCTCACTCCGCGGCTA
Organism: Meles meles; assembly: GCF_922984935.1. Lineage (NCBI taxonomy): Eukaryota > Metazoa > Chordata > Mammalia > Carnivora > Mustelidae > Meles > Meles meles. The sequence goes on along the minus strand of NW_025721256.1, from coordinate 170,189 downwards.
GGACGAAGCCGCGAAAGGTGCCGTTGTCGCCGGGTCGGTAGGGGGACTCGTGGCGCGGGACTCAGGGTTCCCCATGGGGAGGCCCCCAGGCTCAGGCCCCTGGCAACGGAAGGCTGAGCAAGCAGGCCCGGGCCCGGGCCCGGCTTTCGGGGCTGGCCCGGCCCCAGCTGCCGGCGCCAGGGAGGGGACCCCCGGAGGCTGAGGAGCGGGAGGCGTCGGCCTCCCCGGGGCTCGCCTCCCGGAGCTCCTCCTGGAGGTGCCGGAACGCGATGACCCGCGATCCCGGACAGGGCCCCGGGGGGGGCCGCCCTGCGGCCCTGTGTTGCCCAAAGTGTGTTCGCCGGGCGTTTTCCGGCCAATTCTCACGAGCGTTCTGCCCAAATCGGGATCGATTTGGGCAGAACGCTCGTGAGAATTGGCCGGCGTTGGGCAGTCCTGGTCAGCGCCCAGTTCCGCGTGCAGCAGGGCCCTTTCTCGCTCGGGGCATGGCGCGGCCACCCAGAAAACGAGCCGCGACGATGGGGCGCGGCCGGCTCCCGCGGCGCCGGGCAGTTTTCCCCGAGCAGAGTGGATGGAGGCGCCGTGGCCGGGCGTCCGCCTCCGCTGTGGCGGGCGGCCGTGGTGCCCCTGGAGGGGGCTGGCCTCTGTGGGGAAACGGACTAGTCTCTCACTCCGCGGCTAGGACGAAGCCGCGAAAGGTGCCGTTGTCGCTGGGACGGTCGGGAGACTCGTGGCGCGGGACTCAGGGTTCCCCATGGGGAGGCCCCCAGGCTCAGGCCCCTGGCAACGGAAGGCTGAGCAAGCAGGCCAGGGCCCGGGCCCGGCTCTCGGGGCTGGCCCGGCCCCAGCTGCCGGCGCCAGGGAGGGGACCCCCGGAGGCTGAGGAGCGGGAGGCGTCGGCCTCCCCGGGGCACGCCTCCAGGAGCTCCTCCTGGAGCTGCCGGAACGCGACGACCCGCGATCCCGGACAGGGCCCCGGGGGGGGCCGCCCTGCCGCCCTGTGGTGCCCGAAGTGTGTTCGCCGGGCGTTTTCCGGCCAATTCTCGTGAGCGTTCTGACCAAATCGGGATCGATTTGGGCAGAACGCTCGTGAGAATTGGCCGGCGTTGGGCAGCCCTGGTCAGCGCCCAGGGCCGCGTGGAGCAGGGCCCTTTCTCGCTCGGGGCATGCCGCGGCCACCCGGAAAACGAGCCGCGACGATGGGGCGCGGCCGGCAGCCGCGGCGCCAGGCAGTTTTCCCCGAGCAGAGTGGATGGAGGCGCCGTGGCCGGGCGTCCGCCTCCGCCGTGGCGGGCGGCCGGGGCGCCCCTGGAGGGGGCTGGCCTCTGTGGGGAAACGGACTGGTCTCTCACTCCGCGGCTAGGACGAAGCCGCGAAAGGTGCCGTTGTGCCGGGAAGGTCGGGGGACTCGTGGCGCGGGACTCAGGGCTCCCCATGGGGAGGCCCCCAGGCTCAGGCCCCTGGGAACGGAAGGCTGAGCAAGCAGGCCCGGGCCCGGGCACGGCTTTCGGGGCTGGCCCGGCCCCAGCTGCCGGCGCCAGGGAGGGGACCCCCGGAGGCTGAGGAGCGGGAGGCTTCGGCCTCCCCGGGGCACGCCTCCCGGAGCTCCTCCTGGCGGTGCCGGAACGCGACTACCCGCGATCCCGGACAGGGCCCCGGGGGGGCGGCCCTGCGGCCCTGTGGTGCCCGAAGTGTGTTCGCCGGGCGTTTTCCGGCCAATTCTCACGAGCGTTCTGCCCAAATCGGGATCGATTTGGGCAGAACGCTCGTGAGAATTGGCCGGCGTTGGGCAGCCCTGGTCAGCGCCCAGTTCCGCGTGCAGCAGGGCCCTTCTCGCTCGGGGCATGGCGCGGCCACCCGGAAAACGAGCCGCGACGATGGGGCGCGGCCGGCAGCCGCGGCGCTGGGGAGTTTTCCCGAGCAGAGTGGATGGAGGCGCCGTGGCCTGGCGTCCGCCTCCGTCGTGGCGGGCGGCCGGGGCGCCCCTGGAGGGGGCTGGCCTCTGTGGGGAAACGGACTGGTCTCTCACTCCGCGGCTAGGACGAAGCCGCGAAAGGTGCCGTTGTCGCCGGGACGGTCGGGGTCTCGTGGCGCGGGACTCAGGGTTTCCCATGGGGAGGCCCCCAGGCTCAGGCCCCTGGCAACGGAAGGCGGAGCAAGCAGGCCCGGGCCCGGGCCCGGCTTTCGGGGCTGGCCCGGCCCCAGATGCCGGCGCCAGGGAGGGGACCCCCGGAGGCTGAGGAGCGGGAGGCGTCGGCCTCCCCGGGGCACGCCTCCCGGAGCTCCTCCTGGCGGTGCCGGAACGCGACGACCCGCGATCCCGGACAGGGCTCCGGGGGGGGCCGCCCTGCGGCCCTGTGGTGCCCGAAGTGTGTTCGCCGGGCGTTTTCCGGCCAATTCTCACGAGCGTTCTGCCCAAATCGGGATCGATTTGGGCAGAACGCTCGTGAGAATTGGCCGGCGTTGGGCAGCCCTGGTCAGCGCCCAGTTCCGCGTGCAGCAGGGCCCTTTCTCGCTCGGGGCATGGCGCGGCCACCCGGAAAATGAGCCGCGACGATGGGGCGCGGCCGGCAGCAGCGGCGCCGGGGAGTTTTCCCCGAGCAGAGTGGATGGAGGCGCCGTGGCCTGGCGTCCGCCTCCGCCGTGGCGGGCGGCTGGGGCGCCCCTGGAGGGGGCTGGCCTCTGTGGGGAAACGGACTGGTCTCTCACTCCGCGGTAGGACGAAGCCGCGAAAGGTGCCGTTGTCGCCGGGACGGTCGGGGGACTTTTGGCGCGGGACTCAGGGTTCCCCATGGGGAGGCCCCCAGGCTCAGGCCCTGGCAAAGGAAGGCTGAGCAAGCAGGCCCGGGCCCGGGCCCGGCTTTCGGGGCTGGCCCGGCCCCAGCTGCAGGCGCCAGGGAGGGGACCCCCGGAGGCTGAGGAGCGGGAGGCGTCGGCCTCCCCGGGGCACACCTCCCGGAGCTCCTCCCGGCGGTGCCGGAACGCGACGACCCGCGATCACGGACAGGGCCCCGGGGTGGCCGCCCTGCGGCCCTGTGGTGCCCGAAGTGTGTTCGCCGGGCGTTTTCCGGCCAATTCTCACGAGCGTTCTGCCCAAATCGGGATCGATTTGGGCAGAACGCTCGTGAGAATTGGCCGGCGTTGGGCAGCCCTGGTCAGCGCCCAGTTCCGCGTGGAGCAGGGCCCTTTCTCGCTCGGGGCATGTCGCGGCCACCCGGAAAACGAGCCGCGACGATGGGTCGCGGCCGGCAGCCACGGCGCCGGGGAGTTTTCCCCGAGCAGAGTGCATGGAGGCGCCGTGGCCGAGCGTCCGCCTCCGCCGTAGCGGGCGGCCGGGGCGCCCCTGGAGGGGCCTGGCCTCTGTGGGGAAACGGACTGGTCTCTGACTCCGCGGCTAGGACGAAGCCGCGAAAGGTGCCGTTGTCGCCGGGACGGTCAGGGGACTCGTGGCGCGGGACTCAGGATTCCCCATGGGGAGGCCCCCAGGCTCAGGCCCCTGGCAACGGAAGGCTGAGTAAGCAGGCCCGGTCCCGGGGCCCGGCTTTCGGGGCTGGCCCGGCCCCAGCTGCTGGCACCAGGGAGGGGACCCCCGGAGGCTGAGGAGCGGGAGGCGTCGGCCTCCCCGGGGCCCGCCTCCCGGAGCTCCTCCCGGCGGTGCCGGAACGCGACGACACGCGATCCCGGACAGGGCCGCGGGGGGGCCGCCCTGCGGCCCTGTGGTGCCCGAAGTGTGTTCGCCGGGTGTTTTCCGGCCAATTCTCACGAGCGTTCTGCCCAAATCGGGATCGATTTGGGCAGAACGCTCGTGAGAATTGGCCGGCGATGGGCAGCCCTGGTCAGCGCCCAGTTCCGCGTGGAGCAGGGCCCTTTCTCTCTCGGGGCATATCGCGGCCACCCGGAAAACGAGCCGCGACGATGGGGCGCGGCCGGCAGCCGCGGCGCCGGGGAGTTTTCCCCGAGCAGAGTGCATGGAGGCGCCGTGGCCGGGCGTCCGCCTCCGCCGTGGCGGGCGGCCGGGGCGCCCCTGGAGGGGGCTGGCCTCTGTGGGGAAACGGACTGGTCTCGACTCCGCGGCTAGGACGAAGCCGCGAAAGGTGCCGTTGTCGCCGGGACGGTCGGGGGACTCGTGGCGCGGGACTCAGGGTTCCCCATGGGGAGGCCCCCAGGCTCAGGCCCCTGGCAACGGAAGGCTGAGCAAGCAGGCCCGGGCCCGGGCCCGTCTTTCGGGGCTGGCCCGGCCCCAGCTGCCGGCGCCAGGGAGGGGACCCCCGGAGGCTGAGGAGCGGGAGGCGTCGGCCGCCCCGGGGCCCGCCTCCCGGAGCTCCTCCCGGCGGTGCCGGAACGCGACGACCCGCGATCCCGGACAGGGCCCCGGGGGGGCCGCCCTGCGGCCCTGTGGTGCCCGAAGTGTGTTCGCCGGGCGTTTTCCGGCCAATTCTCACGAGCGTTCTGCCCAAATCGGGATCGATTTGGGCAGAACGCTCGTGAGAATTGGCCGGCGTTGGGCAGCCCTGGTCAGCGCCCAGTTCCGCGTGGAGCACGGCCCTTTCTCGCTCGGGGCATGTCGCGGCCACCCGGAAAACGAGCCTCGACGATGGGGCGCGGCCGGCAGCCGCGGCGCCGGGGTGTTTTCCCCGAGCAGAGTGCATGGAGGCGCCGTGGCCGGGCGTCCGCCTCCGCCGTGGCGGGCGGCCGGGGCGCCCCTGGAGGGGGCTGGCCTCTGTGGGGAAACGGACTGGTCTCTGACTCGGCGGCTAGGACGACGCCGCGAAAGGTGCCGTTGACGCCGGGACGGTCGGGGGACTCGTGGCGCGGGACTCAGGGTTCCCCATGGGGAGGCCCCCAGGCTCAGGCCCCTGGCAACGGAAGGCTGAGCAAGCAGGCCCGGGCCCGGGCCCGGCTTTCGGGGCTGGCCCGGCCCCAGCTGCCGGCGCCAGGGAGGGGACCCCCGGAGGCTGAGGAGCGGGAGGCGTCGGCCGCCCCGGGGCCCGCCTCCCGGAGCTCCTCCCGGCGGTGCCCGAACGCGACGACCCGCGATCCCGGACAGGGCCCCGGGGGGGCCGCCCTGCGGCCCTGTGGTGCCCGAAGTGTGTTCGCCGGGCGTTTTCCGGCCAATTCTCACGAGCGTTCTGCCCAAATCGGGATCGATTTGGGCAGAACGCTCGTGAGAATTGGCCGGCGTTGGGCAGCCCTGGTCAGCGCCCAGTTCCGCGTGGAGCAGGGCCCTTTCTCTCTCGGGGCATATCGCGGCCACCCGGAAAACGAGCCGCGACGATGGGGCGCGGCCGGCAGCCGCGGCGCCGGGGTGTTTTCCCCGAGCAGAGTGCATGGAGGCGCCGTGGCCGGGCGTCCGCCTCCGCCGTGGCGGGCGGCCGGGGCGCCCCTGGAGGGGGCTGGCCTCTGTGGGGAAACGGACTGGTCTCTGACTCCGCGGCTAAGACGAAGCCGCGAAAGGTGCCGTTGTCGCCGGGACGGTCGGGGGACTCGTGGCGCGGGACTCAGGGTTCCCCATGGGGAGGCCCCCAGGCTCAGGCCCCTGGCAACGGAAGGCTGAGCAAGCAGGCCCGGGCCCGAGCCCGGGCCCGGCTTTCGGGGCTGGCCCGGCCCCAGCTGCCGGCGCCAGGGAGGGGACCCCCGGAGGCTGAGGAGCGGGAGGCGTCGGCCGCCCCGGGGCCCGCCTCCCGGAGCTCCTCCCGGCGGTGCCGGAACGCGACGACCCGCGATCCCGGACAGGGCCCCGGGGGGGCCGCCCTGCGGCCCTGTGGTGCCCGAAGTGTGTTCGCCGGGCGTTTTCCGGCCAATTCTCACGAGCGTTCTGCCCAAATCGGGATCGATTTGGGCAGAACGCTCGTGAGAATTGGCCGGCGTTGGGCAGCCCTGGTCAGCGCCCAGTTCCGCGTGGAGCAGGGCCCTTTCTCGCTCGGGGCATGCCGCGGCCACCCGGAAAACGAGCCGCGACGATGGGGCGCGGCCGGCAGCCGCGGCGCCGGGGAGTATTCCCCGAGCAGAGTGCATGGAGGCGCCGTGGCCGGGCGTCCGCCTCCGCCGTGGCGGGCGGCCGGGGCGCCCCTGGAGGGGGCTGGCCTCTGTGGGGAAACGGACTGGTCTCTGACCCGCGGCTAGGACGAAGCCGCGAAAGGTGCCGTTGTCGCCGGGACGGTCGGGGGACTCGTGGCGCGGGACTCAGGGTTCCCCATGGGGAGGCCCCCAGGCTCAGGCCCCTGGCAACGGAAGGCTGAGAAAGCAGACCCGGGCCCGGGCCCGGCTTTCGGGGCTGGCCCGGCCCCAGCTGCCGGCGCCAGGGAGGGGACCCCCGGAGGCTGAGGAGCGGGAGGCGTCGGCCGCCCCGGGGCCCGCCTCCCGGAGCTCCTCCCGGCGGTGCCGGAACGCGACGACCCGCGTTCCCGGACAGGGCCCCGGGGGGGCCGCCCTGCGGCCCTGTGGTCCCCGAAGTGTGTTCGCCGGGCGTTTTCCGGCCAATTCTCACAAGCGTTCTGCCCAAATCGGGATCGATTTGGGCAGAACGCTCGTGAGAATTGGCCGGCGTTGGGCAGCCCTGGTCAGCGCCCAGTTCCGCGTGGAGCAGGGCCCTTTCTCGCTCGGGGCATGTCGCGGCCACCCGGAAAACGAGCCGCGACGATGGGGCGCGGCCGGCAGCCGCGGCGCCGCAGAGTTTTCCCCGAGCAGAGTGCATGGAGGCGCCGTGGCCGGGCGTCCGCCTCCGCCGTGGCGGGCGGGCGGGGCGCCCCTGGAGGGGGCTGGCCTCTGTGGGGAAACGGACTGGTCTCTGACTCGGCGGCTAGGACGAAGCCGCGAAAGGTGCCGTTGTCGCCGGGACGGTCGGGGGACTCGTGGCGCGGGATTCAGGGTTCCCCATGGGGAGGCCCCCAGGCTCAGGCCCCTGGCAACGGAAGGCTGAGCAAGCAGGCCCGGGCCCGGGCCCGGCTTTCGGGGCTGGCCCGGCCCCAGCTGCCGGCGCCAGGGAGGGGACCCCCGGAGGCTGAGGAGCGGGAGGCGTCGGCCGCCCCGGGGCCCGCCTCCCGGAGCTCCTCCCGGCGGTGCCGGAACGCGACGACCCGCGATCCCGGACAGGGCCCCGGGGGGGCCGCCCTGCGGCCCTGTGGTGCCCGAAGTGTGTTCGCCGGGCGTTTTCCGGCCAATTCTCACGAGCGTTCTGCCCAAATCGGGATCGATTTGGGCAGAACGCTCGTGAGAATTGGCCGGCGTTGGGCAGCCCTGGTCAGCGCCCAGTTCCGCGTGGAACAGGGCCCTTTCTCGCTCGGGGCATGTCGCGGCCACCCGGAAAACGAGCCGCGACGATGGGGCGCGGCCGGCAGCCACGGCGCCGGGGAGTTTTCCCCGAGCAGAGTGCATGGAGGCGCCGTGGCCGGGCGTCCGCCTCCGCCGTGGCGGGCGGCCGGGGCGCCCCTGGAGGGGGCTGGCCTCTGTGGGGAAACGGACTGGTCTCTGACTCCGCGGCTAGGACAAAGCCGCGAAAGGTGCCGTTGTCGCCGGGACGGTCGGGGGACTCGTGGCGCGGGACTCAGGGTTCCCCATGGGGAGGCCCCCAGGCTCAGGCCCCTGGCAACGGAAGGCTGAGCAAGCAGGCCCGGGCCCGGGCCCGGCTTTCGGGGCTGGCCCGGCCCCAGCTGCCGGCGCCAGGGAGGGGACCCCCGGAGGCTGAGGAGCGGGAGGCGTCGGCCTCCCCGCGGCATGCCTCCCGGAGCTCCTCCCGGCGGTGCCGGAACGCGACGACCCGCGATCCCGGACAGGGCCCCGGGGTGGCCGCCCTGCGGCCCTGTGGTGCCCGAAGTGTGTTCGCCGGGCGTTTTCCGGCCAATTCTCACGAGCGTTCTGCCCAAATCGGGATCGATTTGGGCAGAACGCTCGTGAGAATTGGCCGGCGTTGGGCAGCCCTGGTCAGCGCCCAGTTCCGCGTGGAGCAGGGCCCTTTCTCGCTCGGGGCATGACGCGGCCACCCGGAAAACGAGCCGCGACGATGGGGCGCGGCCGGCAGCCGCGGCGACGGGGAGTTTTCCCCGAGCAGAGTGCATGGAGGCGCCGTGGCCGGGCGTCCGCCTCCGCCGTGGCGGTCGGCCGGGGCGCCCCTGGAGGGGGCTGGCATCTGTGCTGAAACGGACTGACCTCTGACTCCGCGGCTAGGACGAAGCCGCGAAAGGTGCCGTTGTCGCCGGGACGGTCGGGGGACTCGTGGCGCGGGACTCATGGTTCCCCATGGGGAGGCCCCCAGGCTCAGGCCCCTGGCAACGGAAGGCTGAGCAAGCAGGCCCGGGCCCGAGCTCGGGCCCGGATTTCGGGGCTGGCCCGGCCCCAGCTGCCGGCGCCAGGGAGGGGACACCCGGAGGCTGAGGTGCGGGAGGCGTCGGCCGCCCCGGGGCCCGCCTCCCGGAGCTACTCCCGGCGGTGCCGGATCGCGACGACCCGCGATCCCGGACAGGGCCCCGGGGGGGCCCCCCAGCGGCCCTGTGGTGCCCGAAGTGTGTTCGCCGGGCGTTTTCCGGCCAATTCTCACGAGCGTTCTGCCCAAATCGGGATCGATTTGGGCAGAACGCTCGTGAGAATTGGCCGGCGTTGGGCAGCCCTGGTCAGCGCCCAGTGCCGCGTGGAGCAGGGCCCTTTCTCGCTCGGGGCATGTCGCGGCCACCCGGAAAACGAGCCGCGACGATGGGGCGCGGCCGGCAGCCGCGGCGCCGGGGAGTTTTCCCGAGCAGAGTGCATGGAGGCGCCGTGGCCGGGCGTCCGCCTCCGCCGTGGCGGGCGGCCGGGGGCCCCTGGAGGGGTCTGGCCTCTGTGGGGGAACGGACTGGTCTCTGACTCCGCGGCAAGGACGATGCCGCGAAAGGTGCCGTTGTCGCAGGGACGGTCGGGGGACTCGTGGCGCGGGACTCAGGGTTCCCCATGGGGAGGCCCCCAGGCTCAGGTCCCTGGCAACGGAAGGCTGAGCAAGCAGGCCCGGGCCCGGGCCCGGGTTTCGGGGCTGGCCCGGCCCCAGCTGCCGGCGCCAGGGAGGGTACCCCCGGAGGCTGAGGAGCGGGAGGCGTCGGCCGCCCCGGGGCCCGCCTCCCGGAGCCCCCCCCGGCGGTGCCGGAACGTGACGACCCGCGATCCCGGACAGGGCCCCGGGGGGGCCGCCCTGCGGCCCTGTGGTGCCCGAAGTGTGTTCGCCGGGCGTTTTCCGGCCAATTCTCACGAGCGTTCTGCCCAAATCGGGATCGATTTGGGCAGAACGCTCGTGAGAATTGGCCGGCGTTGGGCAGCCCTGGTCAGCGCCCAGTTCCGCGTGGAGCAGGGCCCGTTCTCGCTCGGGGCATGGCGCGGCCACCCGGAAAACGAGCCGCGACGATGGGGCGCGGCCGGCAGCCGCGGCGCCGGGGAGTTTTCCCCGAGCAGAGTGCATGGAGGCGCCGTGGCCGGGCGTCCGCCTCCGCCGTGGCGGGCGGCCGGGGCGCCCCTGGAGGGGGCTGGCCTCTGTGGGGGAACGGACTGGTCTCTGACTCCGCGGCTAGGACGAAGCCGCGAAAGGTGCCGTTGTCGCCGGGACGGTTGCGGGACACGTGGCGCGGGACTCAGGGTTCCCCATGGGGAGGCCCCCAGGCTCAGGCCCCTGGCAACGGAAGGCTGAGCAAGCAGGCCCGGGCCAGAGTCCGGGCCCGGCTTTCGGGGCTGGCCCGGCCCCAGCTGCCGGCGCCTGGGAGGGGACCCCCGGAGGCTGAGGAGCGGGAGGCGTCGGCCGCCCCGGGGCCCGCCTCCCGGAGCTCCTCCCGGCGGTGCCCGAACGCGACGACCCGCGATCCCGGACAGGGCCCCGGGGGGGCCGCCCTGCGGCCCTGTGGTGCCCGAAGTGTGTTCGCCGGGCGTTTTCCGGCCAATTCTCACGAGCGTTCTGCCCAAATCGGGATCGATTTGGGCAGAACGCTCGTGAGAATTGGCCGGCGTTGGGCAGCCCTGGTCAGCGCCCAGTTCCGCGTGGAGCAGGGCCCTTTCTCTCTCGGGGCATGTCGCGGCCACCCGGAAAACGAGCCGCGACGATGGGGCGCGGCCGGCAGCCGCGGCGCCGGGGTGTTTTCCCCGAGCAGAGTGCATGGAGGCGCCGTGGCGGGGCGTCCGCCTCCGCCGTGGCGGGCGGCCGGGGCGCCCCTGGAGGGGGCTGGCCTCTGTGGGGAAACGGACTGGTCTCTGACTCCGCGGCTAAGACGAAGCCGCGAAAGGTGCCGTTGTCGCCGGGACGGTCGGGGGACTCGTGGCGCGGGACTCAGGGTTCCCCATGGGGAGGCCCCCAGGCTCAGGCCCCTGGCAACGGAAGGCTGAGCAAGCAGGCCCGGGCCCGAGCCCGGGCCCGGCTTTCGGGGCTGGCCCGGCCCCAGCTGCCGGCGCCAGGGAGGGGACCCCCGGAGGCTGAGGAGCGGGAGGCGTCGGCCGCCCCGGGGCCCGCCTCCCGGAGCTCCTCCCGGCGGTGCCGGAACGCGACGACCCGCGATCCCGGACAGGGCCCCGGGGGGGCCGCCCTGCGGCCCTGTGGTGCCCGAAGTGTGTTCGCCGGGCGTTTTCCGGCCAATTCTCACGAGCGTTCTGCCCAAATCGGGATCGATTTGGGCAGAACGCTCGTGAGAATTGGCCGGCGTTGGGCAGCCCTGGTCAGCGCCCAGTTCCGCGTGGAGCAGGGCCCTTTCTCGCTCGGGGCATGCCGCGGCCACCCGGAAAACGAGCCGCGACGATGGGGCGCGGCCGGCAGCCGCGGCGCCGGGGAGTATTCCCCGAGCAGAGTGCATGGAGGCGCCGTGGCCGGGCGTCCGCCTCCGCCGTGGCGGGCGGCCGGGGCGCCCCTGGAGGGGGCTGGCCTCTGTGGGGAAACGGACTGGTCTCTGACCCACGGCTAGGACGAAGCCGCGAAAGGTGCCGTTGTCGCCGGGACGGTCGGGGGACTCGTGGCGCGGGACTCAGGGTTCCCCATGGGGAGGCCCCCAGGCTCAGGCCCCTGGCAACGGAAGGCTGAGAAAGCAGACCCGGGCCCGGGCCCGGCTTTCGGGGCTGGCCCGGCCCCAGCTGCCGGCGCCAGGGAGGGGACCCCCGGAGGCTGAGGAGCGGGAGGCGTCGGCCGCCCCGGGGCCCGCCTCCCGGAGCTCCTCCCGGCGGTGCCGGAACGCGACGACCCGCGTTCCCGGACAGGGCCCCGGGGGGGCCGCCCTGCGGCCCTGTGGTCCCCGAAGTGTGTTCGCCGGGCGTTTTCCGGCCAATTCTCACGAGCGTTCTGCCCAAATCGGGATCGATTTGGGCAGAACGCTCGTGAGAATTGGCCGGCGTTGGGCAGCCCTGGTCAGCGCCCAGTTCCGCGTGGAGCAGGGCCCTTTCTCGCTCGGGGCATGTCGCGGCCACCCGGAAAACGAGCCGCGACGATGGGGCGCGGCCGGCAGCCGCGGTGCCGCAGAGTTTTCCCCGAGCAGAGTGCATGGAGGCGCCGTGGCCGGGCGTCCGCCTCCGCCGTGGCGGGCGGGCGGGGCGCCCCTGGAGGGGGCTGGCCTCTGTGGGGAAACGGACTGGTCTCTGACTCGGCGGCTAGGACGAAGCCGCGAAAGGTGCCGTTGTCGCCGGGACGTTCGGGGGACTCGTGGCGCGGGACTCAGGGTTCCCCATGGGGAGGCCCCCAGGCTCAGGCCCCTGGCAACGGAAGGCTGAGCAAGCAGGCCCGGGCCCGGGCCCGGCTTTCGGGGCTGGCCCGGCCCCAGCTGCCGGCACCAGGGAGGGGACCCCCGGAGGCTGAGGAGCGGGAGGCGTCGGCCGCCCCGGGGCCCGCCTCCCGGAGCTCCTCCCGGCGGTGCCGGAACGCGACGACCCGCGATCCCGGACAGGGCCCCGGGGGGGCCGCCCTGCGGCCCTGTGGTGCCCGAAGTGTGTTCGCCGGGCGTTTTCCGGCCAATTCTCACGAGCGTTCTGCCCAAATCGGGATCGATTTGGGCAGAACGCTCGTGAGAATTGGCCGGCGTTGGGCAGCCCTGGTCAGCGCCCAGTTCCGCGTGGAGCAGGGCCCTTTCTCGCTCGGGGCATGTCGCGGCCACCCGGAAAACGAGCCGCGACGATGGGGCGCGGCCAGCAGCCGCGGCGCCGCAGAGTTTTCCCCGAGCAGAGTGCATGGAGGCACCGTGGCCGGGCGTCCGCCTCCGCCGTGGCGGGCGGCCGGGGCGCCCCTGGAGGGGGCTGGCCTCTGTGGGGAAACGGACTGGTCTCTGACTCCGCGGCTAAGACGAAGCCGCGAAAGGTGCCGTTGTCGCCGGGACGGTCGGGGGACTCGTGGCGCGGGACTCAGGGTTCCCCATGGGGAGGCCCCCAGGCTCAGGCCCCTGGCAACGGAAGGCTGAGCAAGCAGGCCCGGGCCCGAGCTCGGGCCCGGATTTCGGGGCTGGCCCGGCCCCAGCTGCCGGCGCCAGGGAGGGGACACCCGGAGGCTGAGGTGCGGGAGGCGTCGGCCGCCCCGGGGCCCGCCTCCCGGAGCTACTCCCGGCGGTGCCGGATCGCGACGACCCGCGATCCCGGACAGGGCCCCGGGGGGGCCCCCCAGCGGCCCTGTGGTGCCCGAAGTGTGTTCGCCGGGCGTTTTCCGGCCAATTCTCACTAGCGTTCTGCCCAAATCGGGATCGATTTGGGCAGAACGCTCGTGAGAATTGGCCGGCTTGGGCAGCCCTGGTCAGCGCCCAGTGCCGTGTGGAGCAGGGCCCTTTCTCGCTCGGGGCATGCCGCGGCCACCCGGAAAACGAGCCGCGACGATGGGGCGCGGGCGGCAGTCGCGGCGCCGGGGAGTTTTCCCCGAGCAGAGTGCATGGAGGCGCCGTGGCTGGGCGTCCGCCTCCGCCGTGGCGGGCGGCCGGGGGCCCCTGGAGGGGTCTGGCCTCTGTGGGGGAACGGACTGGTCTCTGACTCCGCGGCAAGGACGATGCCGCGAAAGGTGCCGTTGTCGCAGGGACGGTCCGGGGACTCGTGGCGCGGGACTCAGGGTTCCCCATGGGGAGGCCCCCAGGCTCAGGTCCCTGGCAACGGAAGGCTGAGCAAGCAGGCCCGGGCCCGGGCCCGGGTTTCGGGGCTGGCCCGGCCCCAGCTGCCGGCGCCAGGGAGGGTACCCCCGGAGGCTGAGGAGCGGGAGGCGTCGGCCGCCCCGGGGCCCGCCTCCCGGAGCTCCCCCCGGCGGTGCCGGAACGCGACGACCCGCGATCCCGGACAGGGCCCCGGGGGGGCCGCCCTGCGGCCCTGTGGTGCCCGAAGTGTGTTCGCCGGGCGTTTTCCGGCCAATTCTCACGAGCGTTCTGCCCAAATCGGGATCGATTTGGGCAGAACGCTCGTGAGAATTGGCCGGCGTTGGGCAGCCCTGGTCAGCGCCCAGTTCCGCGTGGAGCAGGGCCCGTTCTCGCTCGGGGCATGGCGCGGCCACCCGGAAAACGAGCCGCGACGATGGGGCGCGGCCGGCAGCCGCGGCGCCGGGGAGTTTTCCCCGAGCAGAGTGCATGGAGGCGCCGTGGCCGGGCGTCCGCCTCCGCCGTGGCGGGCGGCCGGGGCGCCCCTGGAGGGGGCTGGCCTCTGTGGGGGAACGGACTGGTCTCTGACTCCGCGGCTAGGACGAAGCCGCGAAAGGTGCCGTTGTCGCCGGGACGGTTGCGGGACACGTGGCGCGGGACTCAGGGTTCCCCATGGGGAGGCCCCCAGGCTCAGGCCCCTGGCAACGGAAGGCTGAGCAAGCAGGCCCGGGCCCGAGTCCGGGCCCGGCTTTCGGGGCTGGACCGGCCCCAGCTGCCGGCGCCTGGGAGGGGACCCCCGGAGGCTGAGGAGCGGGAGGCGTCGGCCGCCCCGGGGCCCGCCTCCAGGAGCTCCTCCCGGCGGTGCCGGAACGCGACGACACGCGATCCCGGACAGGGCCCCGGGGGGGCCGCCCTGCGGCCCTGTGTTGCCCGAAGTGTGTTCGCCGGGCGTTTTCCGGCCAATTCTCACGAGCGTTCTGCCCAAATCAGGATCGATTTGGGCAGAACGCTCGTGAGAATTGGCCGGCGTTGGGCAGCCCTGGTCAGCGCCCAGTTCCGCGTGGAGCAGGGCCCTTTCTCGCTCGGGGCATGTCGCGGCCACCCGGAAAACGAGCCGCGACAATGGGGCGCGGCCGGCAGCCGCGGCGCCGGGGAGTTTTCCCCGAGCAGAGTGCATGGAGGCGCCGTGGCCGGGCGTCCGCCTCCGCTGTGGCGGGCGGCCGGGGCGCCCCTGGAGGGGGCTGGCCTCTGTGGGGAAACGGACTGGTCTCTGACTCCGCGGCTAGGACGAAGCCGCGAAAGGTGCCGTTGTCGCCGGGACGGTCGGGGGACTCGTGGCGCGGGACTCAGGGTTCCCCATGGGGAGGCCCCCAGGCTCAGGCCCCTGGCAACGGAAGGCTGAGCAAGCAGGCCCGGGCCCGGGCCCGGCTTTCGGGGCTGGCCCGGCCCCAGCTGCCGGCGCCAGGGAGGGGACCCCCGGAGGCTGAGGAGCGGGAGGCGTCGGCCGCCCCGGGGCCCGCCTCCCGGAGCTCCCCCCGGCGGTGCCGGAACGCGACGACCCGCGATCCCGGACAGGGCCCCGGGGGGGCCGCCCTGCGGCCCTGTGGTGCCCGAAGTGTGTTCGCCGGGCGTTTTCCGGCCAATTCTCACGAGCGTTCTGCCCAAATCGGGATCGATTTGGGCAGAACGCTCGTGAGAATTGGCCGGTGTTGGGCAGCCCTGGTCAGCGCCCAGTTCCGAGTGGAGCAGGGCCCGTTCTCGCTCGGGGCATGGCGCGGCCACCCGGAAAACGAGCCACGACGATGGGGCGCGGCCGGCAGCCGCGGCGCCGGGGAGTTTTCCCCGAGCAGAGTGCATGGAGGCGCCGTGGTCGGGCGTCCGCCTCCGCCGTGGCGGGCGGCCGGGGCGCCCCTGGAGGGGGCTGGCCTCTGTGGGGAAACGGACTGGTCTCTGACTCCGCGGCTAGGACGAAGCCGCGAAAGGTGCCGTTGTCGCCGGGACGGTCGGGGGACTCGTGGTGCGGGACTCAGGGTTCCCCATGGGGAGGCCCCCAGGCTCAGGCCCCTGGCAACGGAAGGCTGAGCAAGCAGGCCCGGGCCCGGGCCCGGCTTTCGGGGCTGGCCCGGCCCCAGCTGCCGGAGCCAGGGAGGGGACCCCCGGAGGCAGCGGAGCGGGAGGCGTCGGCCGCCCCGGGGCCCGCCTCCCGGAGCTCCTCCCGGCGGTGCCGGAACGCGACGACCCGCGATCCCGGACAGGGCCCCGGGGGGGCCGCCCTGCGGCCCTGTGGTGCCCGAAGTGTGTTCGCCGGGCGTTTTCCGGCCAATTCTCACGAGCGTTCTGCCCAAATCGGGATCGATTTGGGCAGAACGCTCGTGAGAATTGGCCGGCGTTGGGCAGCCCTGGTCAGCGCCCAGTTCCGCGTGGAGCAGGGCCCTTTCTCGCTCGGGGCATGTCGCGGCCACCCGGAAAACGAGCCGCGACGATGGGGCGCGGCCGGCAGCCGCGGCCCGGGGAGTTTTCCCCGAGCAGAGTGTATGGAGGCGCCGTGGCCGGGCGTCCGCCTCCGCCGTGGCGGGCGGCCGGGGGCCCCTGGAGGGGGCTGTCCTCTGTGGGGAAACGGACTGGTCTCTGACTCCGCGGCTAGGAAGAAGCCGCGAAAGGTGCCTTTGTCGCCGGGAAGGTCGGGGGACTCGTGGCGGGGGACTCAGGGTTCCCCATGGGGAGGCCCCCAGGCTCAGGACCCTGGCAACGGAAGGCTGAGCAAGCAGGCCCGGGCCCGGGCTCGGGCCCGGATTTCGGGGCTGGCCCGGCCCCAGCTGCCGGCGCCAGGGAGGGGATCCCCGGAGGCTGAGGTGCGGGAGGCGTCGGCCGCCCCGGGGCCCGCCTCCCGGAGCTCCTCCCGGCGGTGCCGGATCGCGACGACCCGCGATCCCGGACAGGGCCCCGGGGGGGCCCCCCAGCGGCCCTGTGGTGCCCGAAGTGTGTTCGCCGGGCGTTTTCCGGCCAATTCTCACGAGCGTTCTGCCCAAATCGGGATCGATTTGGGCAGAACGCTCGTGAGAATTGGCCGGCGTTGGGCAGCCCTGGTCAGCGCCCAGTGCCGTGTGGAGCAGGGCCCTTTCTCGCTCGGGGCATGCCGCGGCCACCCGGAAAACGAGCCGCGACGATGGGGCGCGGGCGGCAGCCGCGGCGCCGGGGAGTTTTCCCCGAGCAGAGTGCATGGAGGCGCCGTGGCCGGGTGTCCGCCTCCGCCGTGGCGGGCGGCCGGGGGCCCCTGGAGGGGTCTGGCCTCTGTGGGGGAACGGACTGGTCTCTGACTCCGCGGCAAGGACGATGCCGCGAAAGGTGCCGTTGTCGCAGGGACGGTCGGGGGACTCGTGGCGCGGGACTCAGGGTTCCCCATGGGGAGGCCCCCAGGCTCAGGCCCCTGGCAACGGAAGGCTGAGCAAGCAGGCCCGGGCCCGGGCCCGGGTTTCGGGGCTGGCCCGGCCCCAGCTGCCGGCGCCAGGGAGGGGACCCCCGGAGGCAGAGGAGCGGGAGGCCTCGGCCGCCCCGGGGCCCGCCTCCCGGAGCTCCTCCCGGCGGTGCCGGAACGCGACGACCCGCGATCCCGGACAGGGCCACGGGGGGGGCCGCCCTGCGGCCCTGTGGTGCCCGAAGTGTGTTCGCCGGGCGTTTTCCGGCCAATTCTCAAGAGCGTTCTGCCCAAATCGGGATCGATTTGGGCAGAACGCTCGTGAGAATTGGCCGGCGTTGGGCAGCCCTGGTCAGCGCCCAGGGCCGCGTGGAGCAGGACCCTTTCTCGCTCGGGGCATGGCGCGGCCACCCGGAAAACGAGCCGCGACGATGGGGCGCGGCCGGCAGCCGCGGCGCCGCAGAGTTTTCCCCGAGCAGAGTGCATGGAGGCGCCGTGGCCGGGCGTCCGCCTCCGCCGTGGCGGGCGGCCGGGGCGCCCCTGGAGGGGGCTGGCCTCTGTGGGGAAACGGACTGGTCTCTGACTCCGCGGCTAAGACGAAGCCGCGAAAGGTGCCGTGGTCGCCGGGACGGTCGGGGGACTCGTGGCGCGGGACTCAGGGTTCCCCATGGGGAGGCCCCCAGGCTCAGGCCCCTGGCAACGGAAGGCTGAGCAAGCAGGCCCGGGCCCGGGCACGGGCCCGGCTTTCGGGGCTGGCCCGGACCCAGCTGCCGGCGCCAGGGAGGGGACCCCCGGAGGCTGAGTAGCGGGAGGCGTCGGCCGCCCCGGGGCCCGCCTCCCGGAGCTCCTCCCGGCGGTGCCGAAACGCGACGACACGCGATCCCGGACAGGGCCCCGGGCGGGCCGCCCTGCGGCCCTGTGGTGCCCGAAGTGTGTTCGCCGGGCGTTTTCCGGCCAATTCTCACGAGCTTTCTGCCCAAATCGGGATCGATTTGGGCAGAACGCTCGTGAGAATTGGCCAGTGTTGGGCAGCCCTGGTCAGCGCCCAGTTCCGCGTGCAGCAGGGCCCTTTCTAGCTCGGGGCATGGCGCGGCCACCCGGAA
The DNA here is from genome assembly GCF_922984935.1 of Meles meles. Classification (NCBI taxonomy): domain Eukaryota; kingdom Metazoa; phylum Chordata; class Mammalia; order Carnivora; family Mustelidae; genus Meles; species Meles meles. The sequence goes on along the minus strand of NW_025721256.1, from coordinate 152,649 downwards.
AACGAGCCGCGACGATGGGGCGCGGCCGGCAGCAGCGGCGCCGGGGAGTTTTCCCCGAGTAGAGTGGATGGAGGCGCCGTGGCCTGGCGTCCGCCTCCGCCGTGGCGGGCGGCCGGGGCGCCCCTGGAGGGGGCTGGCCTCTGTGGGGAAACGGATGGTCTCTCACTCCGCGGCTAGGACGAAGCCGCGAAAGGTGCCATTGTCGCCGGGTCGGTCGGGGGACTGGTGGCGCGGGACTCAGGGTTCCCCATGGGGAGGCCCCCAGGGTCAGGCCACTGGCAACGGAAGGCTGAGCAAGCAGGCCAGGGCCCGGGCCCGGCTCTCGGGGCTGGCCCGGCCCCAGCTGCCGGCGCCAGGGAGGGGACCCCCGGAGGCTGAGGAGCGGGAGGCGTCGGCCTCCAGGGCCACGCCTGCCGGAGCTCCTCCTGGCGGTGCCGGAACGCGACGACCCCACGATCCCGGACAGGGCCCCGGGGGGGGCCGCCCTGCGGCCCTGTGTTGCCCGAAGTGTGTTCGCCGGGCGTTTTCCGGCCAATTCTCACGAGCATTCTGCCCAAATCGGGATCGATTTTGGCAGAACGCTCGTGAGAATTGGCCGGCGTTGGGCAGCCCTGGTCAGCGCCCAGTTCCGCGTGCAGCAGGGCCCTTTCTCGCTCGGGGCATGGCGCGGCCCCCCGGAAAACGAGCGGCGACAATGGGGCGCGGCCGGCAGCCGCGGCGCCGGGGAGTTTTCCCCGAGCAGAGTGGATGGAGGCGCCGTGGCCGGACGTCCGCCTCCGCCGTGGCGGGCGGCCGGGGATCCCCTGGAGGGGGCTGGCCTCTGTGGGGAAACGGACTGGTCTCTCACTCCGCGGCTAGATCGAAGCCGCGAAAGGTGCCGTTGTCGCCGGGACGGTCGGTGGACTCGTGACGAGGGACTCAGGGTTCCCCATGGGGAGGCCCCCAGGCTCAGGCCCCTGGCAACGGAAGCCTGAGCAAGCAGGCCCGGGCCCGGGCCCGGCTTTCGGGGCTGGTCCGGCCCCAGCTGCCGGCGCCAGGGAGGGGACCCCCGGAGGCTGAGGAGCGGGAGGCGTCGGCCTCCCCGGGGCACGCCTCCCGGTGCTCCTCCTGGCGGTGCCGGAACGCGACGACAGGCGATCCCGGACAGGGCCCCGGGGGGGGGCGCCCTGCAGCCCTGTGGTGCCCGAAGTGTGTTCGCCGGGCATTTTCCGGCCAATTCTCAAGAGCGTTCTGCCCAAATCGGGATCGATTGGGGCAGAACGCTCGTGAGAATTGGCCGGCGTTGGGCAGCCCTGGTCAGCGCCCAGTTCCGCGTGCAGCAGGGCCCTTTCTCGCTTGGGGCATGGCGCGGCCACCCGGAAAACGAGCCGCGACGATGGGGCGCGGCCGGCAGCCGCGGCGCCGGGGAGTTTTCCCCCGAGCAGAGTGGATGGAGGCGCCGTGGCCGGGCGTCCGCCTCCGCCGTGGCGGGCGGCCGGGGCGCCCAGGAGGGGGCTGGCCTCTGTGGGGAAAAGGACTGGTCTCTCACTCCGCGTCTAGGACGAAGCCGTGAAAGGTGCCGTTGTCGCCGGGTCGGTCGGGGGACTCGTGGCGCGGGACTCAGGGTTCCCCATGGGGAGGCCCCCAGGCTCAGGCCCCTGGCAACGGAAGGCTGAGCAAGCAGGCCAGGGCCCGGGCTCGGCTCTCGGGGCTGGCCCGGCCCCAGCTGCCGGCGCCAGGGAGGGGACCCCCGGAGGCTGAGGAGCGGGAGGCGTCGGCCTCCCCGGGGCACGCCTCCAGGAGCTCCTCCTGGAGCTGCCGGAACGCGACGACCCGCGATCCCGGACAGGGCCCCGGGGGGGCCGCCCTGCCGCCCTGTGGTGCCCGAAGTGTGTTCGCCGGGCGTTTTCCGGCCAATTCTCATGAGCGTTCTGCCCAAATCGGGATCGATTTGGGCAGAACGCTCGTGAGAATTCGCCGGCGTTGGGCAGCCCTGGTCAGCGCCCAGTTCCGCGTGCAGCAGAGCCCTTTCTCGCTCGGGGCATGGCGCGGCCACCCGGAAAACGAGCCGCGACGATGGGGCGCGGCCAGCAGCCGCGGCGCCGGGCAGTTTTCCCCGAGCAGAGTGGATGGAGGCGCCGTGGCCGGGCGTCCGCCTCCGCCGTGGCGGGCGGCCGGGGCGCCCCTGGAGGGGGCTGGCCTCTGTGGGGAAACGGACTGGTCTCTCACTCCGCGGCTAGGACGAAGCCGCGAAAGGTGCCGTTGTGCCGGGACGGTCGGGGGACTCGTGGCGCGGGACTCAGGGTTCCCCATGGGGAGGCCCCCAGGCTCAGGCCCCTGGCAACGGAAGGCTGAGCAAGCAGGCCCGGGCCCGGGCCCGGCTTTCGGGGCTGGCCCGGCCCCAGCTGCCGGCGCCAGGGAGGGGACCCCCGGAGGCTGAGGAGCGGGAGGCGTCGGCCTCCCCGGGGCACGCGTCCCGGAGCTCCTCCTGGCGGTGCCGGAACGCGACGACCCGCGATCCCGGACAGGGCCCCGGGGGGGGGCCGCCCTGCGGCCCTGTGGTGCCCGAAGTGTGTTCGCCGGGCTTTTTCCGGCCAATTCTCACGAGCGTTCTGCCCAAATCGGGATCGATTTGGGCAGAACGCTCGTGAGACTTGGCCGGCGTTGGGCAGCCCTGGTCCGCGCCCAGTTCCGCGTGCAGCAGGGCCCTTCTCGCTCGGGGCATGGCGCGGCCACACGGAAAACGAGCCACGACGATGGGGCGCGACCGGCAGCCTCGGCGCCGGGGAGTTTTCCCCGAGCAGAGTGGATGGAGGCGCCGTGGCCGGGCGTCCGCCTCCGCCGTGGCGGGCGGCCGGGGCGCCCCTGGAGGGGGCTGGCCTCTGTGGGGAAACGGACTAGTCTCTCACTCCGCGGCTAGGACGAAGCCGAGAAAGGTGCCAATGTCGCAGGGACGGTCGGGGGACTCGTGGCCTGGGACTCAGGGTTCCCCATGGGGAGGCCCGCAGGCTCAGGCCCCTGGCAAAGGAAGGCTCAGCAAGCAGGTCAGGGCCCGGGCCCGGCTTTCGGGGCTGGCCCGGCCCCAGCTGCCGGCGCCAGGGAGGGGACCCCCGGAGGCTGAGGAGCGGGAGGCGTCGGCCTCCAGGGGCACGCCTGCCGGAGCTCCTCCTGGCGGTGCCGGAATGCGACGACCCACGATCCCGGACAGGGCCCCGGGGGGGGCCGCCCTGCGGCCCTGTGTTGCCCGAAGTGTGTTCGCCGGGCGTTTTCCGGCCAATTCTCACGAGCATTCTGCCCAAATCGGGATCGATTTTGGCAGAACGCTCGTGAGAATTGGCCGGCGTTGGGCAGCCCTGGTCAGCGCCCAGTTCCGCGTGCAGCAGGGCCCTTTCTCGCTCGGGGCATGGCGCGGCCCCCCGGAAAACGAGCCGCGACAATGGGGCGCGGCCGGCAGCCGCGGCGCCGGGGAGTTTTCCCCGAGCAGAGTGGATGGAGGCGCCGTGGCCGGGCGTCCGCCTCCGCCGTGGCGGGCGGCCGGGGAGCCCCTGGAGGGGGCTGGCCTCTGTGGGGAAACGGACTGGTCTCTCACTCCGCGGCTAGGACGAAGCCGCGAAAGGTGCCGTTGTCGCCGGGACGGTCGGTGGACTCGTGACGAGGGACTCAGTGTTCCCCATGGGGAGGCCCCCAGGCTCAGGCCCCTGGCAACGGAAGCCTGAGCAAGCAGGCCCGGGCCCGGGCCCGGCTTTCGGGGCTGGTCCGGCCCCAGCTGCCGGCGCCAGGGAGGGGACCCCCGGAGGCTGAGGAGCGGGAGGCGTCGGCCTCCCCGGGGCACGCCTCCCGGAGCTCCTCCTGGCGGTGCCGGAACGCGACGACAGGCGATCCCGGACAGGGCCCCGGGGGGGGGGGCGCCCTGCAGCCCTGTGGTGCCCGAAGTGTGTTCGCCGGGCATTTTCCGGCCAATTCTCACGAGCGTTCTGCCCAAATCGGGATCGATTTGGGCAGAACGTTCGTGAGAATTGGCCGGCGTTGGGCAGCCCTGGTCAGCGCCCAGTTCCGCGTGCAGCAGGGCCCTTTCTCGCTCGGGGCATGGCGCGGCCACCCGGAAAACGAGCCGCGACGATGGGGCGCGGCCGGCAGCCGCGGCGCCGGGGAGTTTTCCCCGAGCAGAGTGGATGGAGGCGCCGTGGCCGGGCGTCCGCCTCCGCCGAGGCGGGCGGCCGGGGCGCCCCTGGAGGGGGCTGGCCTCTGTGGGGAAACGGACTGGTCTCTCACTCCGCGGCTAGGACGAAGCCGCGAAAGGTGCCGTTGTCGCCGGGACGGTCGGGGGACTCGTGGCGCGGGACTCAGGGTTCCCCATGGGGAGGCCCCCAGGCTCAGGCCCCTGGCAACGGAAGGCTGAGCAAGCAGGCCCGGGCCCGGGCCCGGCTTTCGGGGCTGGCCTGGCCCCAGCTGCCGGCGCCAGGGAGGGGACCCCCGGAGGCTGAGGAGCGGGAGGCGTCGGCCTCCCCGGGGCACGCCTCCAGGAGCTCCTCCTGGCGGTGCCGGAACGCGACGACCCGCGATCCCGGACAGGGCCCCGGGGGGGGGCCGCCCTGCGGCCCTGTGGTGCCCGAAGTGTGTTCGCCGGGCGTTTTCCGGCCAATTCTCACGAGCGTTCTGCCCAAATCGGGATCGATTTGGGCAAAACGCTCGTGAGAATTGGCCGGCGTTGGGCAGCCCTGGTCAGCGCCCAGTTCCGCGTGCAGCCGGGCCCTTTCTCGCTCGGGGCATGGCGCGGCCACCCGGAAAACGAGCCGCGACGATGGGGCGCGGCCGGCAGCTGCGGCGCCGGGCTGTTTTCCCCCGAGCAGAGTGGATGGAGGCGCGGTGGCCGGGCGTCCGCCTCCGCCGTGGCGGGCGGCCGGGGCGCCCCTGGAGGGGGCTGGCCTCTGTGGGGAAAAGGACTGGTCTCTCACTCCGCGGCTAGGACGAAGCCGTGAAAGGTGCCGTTGTCGCCGGGACGGTCGGCGGACTCGTGGCGCGGGACTCAGGGTTCCCCATGGGGAGGCCCCCAGGCTCAGGCCCCTGGCAACGGAAGGCTGAGCAAGCAGGCCCGGGCCCGGGCCCGGCTTTCGGGGCTGGCCCGGCCCCAGCTGCCGGCGCCAGGGAGGGGACCCCCGGAGGCTGAGGTGTGGGAGGTGTCGGCCTCCCCGGGGCACGCCTCCCGGAGCTCCTCCTGGAGGTGCCGGAACGCGACGACCCGCGATCCCGGACAGGGCCCCGGGGGGGGCCGCCCTGCGGCCCTGTGGTGCCCGAAGTGTGTTCGCCGGGCGTTATCCGGCCAATTATCACGAGCGTTCTGCCCAAATCGGGATCGATTTGGGCAGAACGCTCGTGAGAATTGGCCGGCGTTGGGCAGCCCTGGTCAGCGCCCAGTTCCGCGTGCAGCAGGGCCCTTTCTCGCTCGGGGCATGGCGCGGCCACCCGGAAAACGAGCCGCGACGATGGGGCGCGGCCGGCAGCCGCGACGCCGGGCAGTTTTCCCCGAGCAGAGTGGATGGAGGCGCCGTGGCCGGGCGTCCGCCTCCGCCGTGGCGGGCGGCCGGGGCGCCCCTGGAGGGGGCTGGCCTCTGTGGGGAAACGGACTGGTCTCTCACTCCGCGGCTAGGACGAAGCCGCGAAAGGTGCCGTTGTCGCCGGGACGGTCGGGGGACTCGTGGCGCGGGACTCAGGGTTCCCCATGGGGAGGCCCCCATGCTCAGGCCCCTGGCAACGGAAGGCTGAGCAAGCAGGCCCGGGCCCGGGCCCGGCTTTCGGGGCTGGCCCGGCCCCAGCTGCCGGCGCCAGGGAGGGGACCACCGGAGGCTGAGGAGCGGGAGGCGTCGGCCTCCCCGGGGCACGCCTCCCGGAGCTCCTCCTGGCGGTGCCGGAACGCGACGACAGGCGATCCCGGACAGGGCCCCGGGGGGGGCCGCCCTGCAGCCCTGTGGTGCCCGAAGTGTGTTCGCCGGGCGTTTTCCGGCCAATTCTCACGAGCGTTCTGCCCAAATCGGGATCGATTTGGGCAGAACGCTCGTGAGAATTGGCCGGCGTTGGGCAGCCCTGGTCAGCGCCCAGTTCCGCGTGCAGCCGGGCCCTTTCTCGCTCGGGGCATGGCGCGGCCACCCGGAAAACGAGCCGCGACGATGGGGCGCGGCCGGCAGCTGCGGCGCCGGGCTGTTTTCCCCGAGCAGAGTGGATGGAGGCGCCGTGGCCGGGCGTCCGCCTCCGCCGTGGCGGGCGGCCGGGGAGCCCCTGGAGGGGGCTGGCCTCTGTGGGGAAACGGACTGGTCTCTCACTCCGCGGCTAGGACGAAGCCGCGAAAGGTGCCGTTGTCGCCGGGACGGTCGGGGGACTCGTGGCGCGGGACTCAGTGTTCCCCATGGGGAAGCCCCCAGGCTCAGGCCCCTGGCAACGGAAGGCTGAGCAAGCAGGCCCGGGCCCGGGCCCGGCTTTCGGGGCTGGGCTGGCCCCAGCTGCCGGCGCCAGGGAGGGGACCCCCAGAGGCTGAGGAGCGGGAGGCGTCGGCCTCCCCGGGGCACGCCACCCGGAGCTCCTCCTGGCGGTGACGGAACGCGACGACCCGCGATCCCGGACAGGGCCCCGGGGGGGGCCGCCCTGCGGCCCTGTGGTGCCCGAAGTGTGTTCGCCGGGCGTTTTCCGGCCAATTCTCACGAGCTTTCTGCCCAAATCGGGATCGATTTGGGCAGAACGCTCGTGAGAATTGGCCAGCGTTGGGCAGCCCTGGTCAGCGCCCAGTTCCGCGTGCAGCAGGGCCCTTTCTAGCTCGGGGCATGGCGCAGCCACCCGGAAAACGAGCCGCGACGATGGGGCGCGGTCGGCAGCCGCGGCGCCGGGCAGTTTTCCCCAAGCAGAGTGGATGGAGGCGCCGTGGCCGGGCGTCCGCCTCCGCCGTGGCGGGCGGCCGGGGCGCCCCTGGAGGGGGCTGGCCTCTGTGGGGAAACGGACTGGTCTCTCACTCCGCGGCTAGGACGAAGGCGCGAAAGGTGCCGTTGTCGCCGGGACGGTCGGGGGACTCGTGGCGCGGGACTCAGGGTTCCCCATGGGGAGGCCCCCAGGCTCAGGCCCCTGGCAACGGAAGGCTGAGCAAGCAGGCCCGGGCCCGGGCCCGGCTTTCGGGGCTGGCCCGGCCCCAGCTGCCGGCGCCAGGGAGGGGCCCCCGGAGGCTGAGGAGCGGGAGGCGTCGGCCTCCCCGGGGCACGCGTCCCGGAGCTCCTCCTGGCGGTGCCGGAACGCGACGACCCGCGATCCCGGACAGGGCCCCGGGGGGGGCCGCCCTGCGGCCCTGTGTTGCCCGAAGTGTGTTCGCCGGGCGTTTTCCGGCCAATTCTCACGAGCGTTCTGCCAAAATCGATCCCGATTTGGGCAGAACGCTCGTGAGAATTGGCCGGCGTTGGGCAGCCCTGGTCAGCGCCCAGTTCCGCGTGCAGCAGGGCCCTTCTCGCACGGGGCATGGCGCGGCCACCCGGAAAACGAGCCACGACGATGGGGCGTGACCGGCAGCCTCGGCGCCGGGGAGTTTTCCCCGAGCAGAGTGGATGGAGGCGCCGTGGCCGGGCGTCCGCCTCCGCCGTGGCGGGCGGCCGGGGCGCCCCTGGAGGGGGCTGGCCTCTGTGGGGAAACGGACTGGTCTCTCACTCCGCGGCTAGGACGAAGCCGCGAAAGGTGCCGTTGTCGCCGGGACGGTCGGGGGACTCGTGGCGCGGGACTCAGGGTTCCCCATGGGGAGGCCCCCAGGCTCAGGCCCCTGGCAACGGAAGGCTGAGCAAGCAGGCCCGGGCCCGGGCCCGGCTTTCGGGGCTGGCCCGGCCCCAGCTGCCGGCGCCAAGGAGGGGACCCCCGGAGGCTGAGGTGCGGGAGGCGTCGGCCTCCCCGGGGCACGCCTCCCGGAGCTCCTCCTGGAGGTGCCGGAACGCGACGACCCGCGATCCCGGACAGGGCCCCGGGGGGGGCCGCCCTGCGGCCCTGTGGTGCCCAAAGTGTGTTCGCCGGGCGTTTTCCGGGCAATTCTCACGAGCGTTCTGCCCAAATCGGGATCGATTTGGGCAGAACGTTCGTGAGAATTGGCCGGCGTTGGGCAGCCCTGGTCAGCGCCCAGTTCCGCGTGCAGCAGGGCCCTTTCTCGCTCGGGGCATGGCGCGGCCACCCAGAAAACGAGCCGCGACGATGGGGCGCGGCCGCCAGCCGCGGCGCCGGGCAGTTTTCCCCAAGTAGAGTGGAAGGAGGCGCCGTGGCCGGGCGTCCGCCTCCGCCGTGGCAGGCGGCCGGGGCGCCCCTGGAGGGGGCTGGCCTCTGTGGGGAAACGGACTGGTCTCTCACTCCGCGGCTAGGACGAAGCCGCGAAAGGTGCCGTTGTCGCCGTGACGGTCGGGGGACTCGTGGCGCGGGACTCAGGGTTCCCCATGGGGAGGCCCCCAGGCTCAGGCCCCTGGCAACGGAAGGCTGAGCAAGCAGGCCCGGGCCCGGGCCCGGCTTTCGGGGCTGACCCGGCCCCAGCTGCCGGCGCCAGGGAGGGGACCCCCGGAGGCTGAGGAGCGGGAGGCGTCGGCCTCCCCGGGGCACGCCTCCCGGAGCTCCTCCTGGCGGTGCCGGAACGCGACGACCCGCGATCCCGGAGAGGGCCCCGGGGGGGGCCGCCCTGCGGCCCTGTGGTGCCCGAAGTGTGTTCACCGGGCGTTTTCCGGCCAATTCTCACGAGCGTTCTGCCCAAATCGGGATCGATTTGGGCAGAACGCTCGTGAGAATTGGCCGGCGTTGGGCAGCCCTGGTCAGCGCCCAGTTCCGCGTGCAGCAAGGCCTTTTCTCGCTCGGGGCATGGCGCGGCCACCCGGAAAACGAGCCGCGACGATGGGGCGCGGCCGGCAGCCGCGGCCCCGGGGAGTTTTCCCCGAGCAGAGTGGATGGAGGCGCCGTGGCCGGGCGTCCGCCTCCGCCGTGGCGGGCGGCCGGGGCGCCCCTGGAGGGGGCTGGCCTCTGTGGGGAAACGGACTGGTCTCTCACTCCGCGGCTAGGACGAAGCCGCGAAAGGTGCCGTTGTCGCCGGGACGGTCGGGGGACTCGTGGCGTGGGACTCAGGGTTCCCCATGGGGAGGCCCCCAGGCTCAGGCCCCTGGCAACGGAAGGCTGAGCAAGCAGGCCCGGGCCCGGGCCCGGCTTTCGGGGCTGGCCCGGCCCCAGCTCCTGGCGCCAGGGAGGGGACCCCCGGAGGCTGAGGAGCGGGAGGCGTCGGCCTCCCCGGGGCACGCGTCCCGGAGCTCCTCCTGGCGGTGCCGGAACGCGACGACCCGCGATCCCGGACAGGGCCCCGGGGGGGGGCCGCCCTGCGGCCCTGTGGTGCCCGAAGTGTGTTCGCCGGGCGTTTTCCGGCCAATTCTCACGAGCGTTCTGCCCAAATCGGGATCGATTTGGGCAGAACGCTCGTGAGACTTGGCCGGCGTTGGGCAGCCCTGGTCAGCGCCCAGTTCCGCGTGCAGCAGGGCCCTTTCTCGCTCGGGGCATGGCGCGGCCACCCGGAAAACGAGCCGCGACGATGGGGCGCGGCCGGCAGCCGCGGCGCCGGGCAGTTTTCCCCGAGCAGAGTGGATGGAGGCGCCGTGGCCGGGCGTCCGCCTCCGCCGTGGCGGGCGGCCGGGGCGCCCCTGGAGGGGGCTGGCCTCTGTGGGGAAACGGACTGGTCTCTCACTCCGCGGCTCGGACGAAGCCGCGAAAGGTGCCGTTGTCGCCGGGTCGGTAGGGGGACTCGTGGCGCGGGACTCAGGGTTCCCCATGGGGAGGCCCCCAGGCTCAGGCCCCTGGCAACGGAAGGCTGAGCAAGCAGGCCCGGGCCCGGGCCCGGCTTTCGGGGCTGGCCCGGCCCCAGCTGCCGGCGCCAGGGAGGGGACCCCCGGAGGCTGAGGAGCGGGAGGCGTCGGCCTCCCCGGGGCTCGCCTCCCGGAGCTCCTCCTGGAGGTGCCGGAACGCGACGACCCGCGATCCCGGACAGGGCCCCGGGGGGGGCCGCCCTGCGGCCCTGTGGTGCCCAAAGTGTGTTCGCCGGGCGTTTTCCGGCCAATTCTCACGAGCGTTCTGCCCAAATCGGGATCGATTTGGGCAGAACGCTCGTGAGAATTGGCCGGCGTTGGGCAGCCCTGGTCAGCGCCCAGTTCCGCGTGCAGCAGGGCCCTTTCTCGCTCGGGGCATGGCGCGGCCACCCAGAAAACGAGCCGCGATGATGGGGCGCGGCCGGCTCCCGCGGCGCCGGGCAGTTTTCCCCGAGCAGAGTGGATGGAGGCGCCGTGGCCGGGCGTCCGCCTCCGCTGTGGCGGGCGGCCGTGGTGCCCCTGGAGGGGGCTGGCCTCTGTGGGGAAACGGACTAGTCTCTCACTCCGCGGCTAGGACGAAGCCGCGAAAGGTGCCGTTGTCGCTGGGACGGTCGGGAGACTCGTGGCGCGGGACTCAGGGTTCCCCATGGGGAGGCCCCCAGGCTCAGGCCCCTGGCAACGGAAGGCTGAGCAAGCAGGCCAGGGCCCGGGCCCGGCTCTCGGGGCTGGCCCGGCCCCAGCTGCCGGCGCCAGGGAGGGGACCCCCGGAGGCTGAGGAGCGGGAGGCGTCGGCCTCCCCGGGGCACGCGTCCCGGAGCTCCTCCTGGCGGTGCCGGAACGCGACGACCCGCGATCCCGGACAGGGCCCCGGGGGGGGCCGCCCTGCGGCCCTGTGGTGCCCGAAGTGTGTTCGCCGGGCGTTTTCCGGCCAATTCTCACGAGCGTTCTGCCCAAATCGGGATCGATTTGGGCAGAACGCTCGTGAGACTTGGCCGGCGTTGGGCAGCCCTGGTCAGCGCCCAGTTCCGCGTGCAGCAGGGCCCTTTCTCGCTCGGGGCATGGCGCGGCCACCCGGAAAACGAGCCCCGACGATGGGGCGCGGCCGGCAGCCGCGGCGCCGGGCAGTTTTCCCCGAGCAGAGTGGATGGAGGCGCCGTGGCCGGGCGTCCGCCTCCGCCGTGGCGGGCGGCCGGGGCGCCCCTGGAGGGGGCTGGCCTCTGTGGGGAAACGGACTGGTCTCTCACTCCGCGGCTAGGACGAAGCCGCGAAAGGTGCCGTTGTCGCCGGGTCGGTAGGGGGACTCGTGGCGCGGGACTCAGGGTTCCCCATGGGGAGGCCCCCAGGCTCAGGCCCCTGGCAACGGAAGGCTGAGCAAGCAGGCCCGGGCCCGGGCCCGGCTTTCGGGGCTGGCCCGGCCCCAGCTGCCGGCGCCAGGGAGGGGACCCCCGGAGGCTGAGGAGCGGGAGGCGTCGGCCTCCCCGGGGCTCGCCTCCCGGAGCTCCTCCTGGAGGTGCCGGAACGCGACGACCCGCGATCCCGGACAGGGCCCCGGGGGGGGCCGCCCTGCGGCCCTGTGGTGCCCAAAGTGTGTTCGCCGGGCGTTTTCCGGCCAATTCTCACGAGCGTTCTGCCCAAATCGGGATCGATTTGGGCAGAACGCTCGTGAGAATTGGCCGGCGTTGGGCAGCCCTGGTCAGCGCCCAGTTCCGCGTGCAGCAGGGCCCTTTCTCGCTCGGGGCATGGCGCGGCCACCCAGAAAACGAGCCGCGACGATGGGGCGCGTCCGCCAGCCGCGGCGCCGGGCAGTTTTCCCCGAGTAGAGTGGAAGGAGGCGCCGTGGCCGGGCGTCCGCCTCCGCCGTGGCAGGCGGCCGGGGCGCCCCTGGAGGGGGCTGGCCTCTGTGGGGAAACGGACTGGTCTCTCACTCCGCGGCTAGGACGAAGCCACGAAAGGTGCCGTTGTCGCCGGGACGTTCGGGGACTCGTGGCGCGGGACTCAGGGTTCCCCATGGGGAGGCCCCAAGGCTCAGGCCCCTGGCAACGGAAGGCTGAGCAAGCAGGCCCGGGCCCGGGCCCGGCTTTCGGGGCTGGCCAGCCCCAGCTCCCGGCGCCAGGGAGGGGACCCCCGGAGGCTGAGGAGCGGGAGGCGTCGGCCTCCCCGGGGCACGCCTCCCGGAGCTCCTCCTGGAGGTGCCGGAACGCGACGACCCGCGATCCCGGACAGGGCCCCGGGGGGGGCCGCCCTGCGGCCCTGTGGTGCCCGAAGTGTGTTCGCCGGGCGTTTTCCGGCCAATTCTCACGAGCGTTCTGCCCAAATCGGGATCGATTTGGGTAGAACGCTCGTGAGAATTGGCCGGCATTGGGCAGCCCTGGTCAGCGCCCAGTTCCGCGTGCAGCAGGGCCCTTTCTTGCTCAGGGCATGGCGCGGCCACCCGGAAAACGAGCCGCGACGATGGGGCGCGTCCGGCAGCCGCGGCGCCGGGGAGTTTTCCCCGAGCAGAGTGGATGGAGGCGCCGTGGCCGGGCGTCCGCCTCCGCCGTGGCGGGCGGCCGGGGCGCCCCTGGAGGGGGCTGGCCTCTGTGGGGAAACGGACTGGTCTCTCACTCCGCGGCTAGGACGAAGCCGCGAAAGGTGTCGTCGCCGGGACGGTCTGGGGACTCGTGGCGCGGGACTCAGGGTTCCCCATGGGGAGGCCCCCAGGCTCAGGCCCCTGGCAACGGAAGGCTGAGCAAGCAGGCCCGGGCCCGGGCCCGGCTTTCGGGGCTGGCCCGGCCCCAGCTGCCGGCGCCAGGGATGGGACCCCGGAGGCTGAGGAGCGGGAGGCGTCGGCCTCCCCGGGGCACGCGTCCCGGAGCTCCTCCTGGCGGTGCCGGATCGCGACGACCCGCGATCCCGGACAGGGCCCCGTGGGGGGCCGCCCTGCGGCCCTGTGGTGCCCGAAGTGTGTTCGCCGGGCGTTTTCCGGCCAATTCTCACGAGCTTTCTGCCCAAATCGGGATCGATTTTGGCAGAACGCTCGTGAGAATTGGCCGGCGTTGGGCAGCCCTGGTCAGCGCCCAGTTCCGCATGCAGCAGGGCCCTTCTCGCACGGGGCATGGCGCGGCCACCCGGAAAACGAGCCACGACGATGGGGCGCGACCGGCAGCCTCGGCGCCGGGGAGTTTTCCCCGAGCAGAGTGGATGGAGGCGCCGTGGCCGGGCGTCCGCCTCCGCCGTGGCGGGCGGCCGGGGCGCCCCTGGAGGGGGCTGGCCTCTGTGGGGAAACGGACTAGTCTCTCACTCCGCGGCTAGGACGAAGCCGCGAAAGGTGCCGTTGTCGCTGGGACGGTCGGGAGACTCGTGGCGCGGGACTCAGGGTTCCCCATGGGGAGGCCCCCAGGCTCAGGCCCCTGGCAAGGGAAGGCTGAGCAAGCAGGCCAGGGCCCGGGCCCGGCTCTCGGGGCTGGCCCGGCCCCAGCTGCCGGCGCCAGGGAGGGGACCCCCGGAGGCTGAGGAGCGGGAGGCGTCGGCCTCCCCGGGGCACGCCTCCACGAGCTCCTCCTGGAGCTGCCGGAACGCGACGACCCGCGATCCCGGACAGGGCCCCGGGGGGGGCCGCCCTGCCGCCCTGTGGTGCCCGAAGTGTGTTCGCCGGGCGTTTTCCGGCCAATTCTCATGAGCGTTCTGCCCAAATCGGGATCGATTTGGGCAGAACGCTCGTGAGAATTGGCCGGCGTTGGGCATCCCTGGTCAGCGCCCAGTTCCGCGTGCAGCAGAGCCCTTCTCGCTCGGGGCATGGCGCGGCCACCCAGAAAACGAGCCGCGACGATGGGGCGCGGACGGCAGCCGCGGCGCCGGGCAGTTTTCCCCAAGCAGAGTGGATGGAGGCGCCGTGGCCGGGCGTCCGCCTCCGCCGTGGCGGGCGGCCGGGGCGCCCCTGGAGGGGGCTGGCCTCTGTGGGGAAACGGACTGGTCTCTCACTCCGCGGCTAGGACGAAGCCGCGAAAGGTGCCGTTGTCGCCGGGACGGTCGGGGGACTCGTGGCGCGGGACTCAGGGTTCCCCATGGGGAGGCCCCCAGGCTCAGGCCCCTGGCAACGGAAGGCTGAGCAAGCAGGCCCGGGCCCGGGCCCGGCTTTCGGGGCTGGCCCGGCCCCAGCTGCCGGCGCCAGGGAGGGGACCCCCGGAGGCTGAGGAGCGGGAGGCGTCGGCCTCCCCGGGGCACGCCTCCCGGAGCTCCTCCTGGAGGTGCCGGAACGCGACGACCCGCGATCCCGGACAGGCCCCCGGTGGGGGCCGCCCTGCGGCCCTGAGGTGCCTGAAGTGTGTTCGTCGGGCGTTTTCCGGCCAATTCTCACGAGCTTTCTGCCCAAATCGGGATCGATTTGGGCAGAACGCTCGTGAGAATTGGCCAGCGTTGGGCAGCCCTGGTCAGCGCCCAGTTCCGCGTGCAGCAGGGCCCTTTCTAGCTCGGGGCATGGCGCAGCTACCCGGAAAACGAGCCGCGACGATGGGGCGCGGTCGGCAGCCGCGGCGCCAGGCAGTTTTCCCCAAGCAGAGTGGATGGAGGCGCCGTGGCCGGGCGTCCGCCTCCGCCGTGGCGGGCGGCCGGGGCGCCCCTGGAGGGGGCTGGCCTCTGTGGGGAAACGGACTGGTCTCTCACTCCGCGGCTAGGACGAAGGCGCGAAAGGTGCCGTTGTCGCCGGGACGGTCGGGGGACTCGTGGCGCGGGACTCAGGGTTCCCCATGGGGAGGCCCCCAGGCTCAGGCCCCTGGCAACGGAAGGCTGAGCAAGCAGGCCCGGGCCCGGGCCCGGCTTTCGGGGCTGGCCCGGCCCCAGCTGCCGGCGCCAGGGAGGGGCCCCCGGAGGCTGAGGAGCGGGAGGCGTCGGCCTCCCCGGGGCACGCGTCCCGGAGCTCCTCCTGGCGGTGCCGGAACGCGACGACCCGCGATCCCGGACAGGGCCCCGGGGGGGGCCGCCCTGCGGCCCTGTGTTGCCCGAAGTGTGTTCGCCGGGCGTTTTCCGGCCAATTCTCACGAGCGTTCTGCCAAAATCGATCCCGATTTGGGCAGAACGCTCGTGAGAATTGGCCGGCGTTGGGCAGCCCTGGTCAGCGCCCAGTTCCGCGTGCAGCAGGGCCCTTCTCGCACGGGGCATGGCGCGGCCACCCGGAAAACGAGCCACGACGATGGGGCGCGACCGGCAGCCTCGGCGCCGGGGAGTTTTCCCTGAGCAGAGTGGATGGAGGCGCCGTGGCCTGGCGTCCGCCTCCGCCGTGGCGGGCGGCCGGGGCGCCCCTGGAGGGGGCTGGCCTCTGTGGGGAAAAGGACTGGTCTCTCACTCCGCGGTTAGGACGAAGCCGCGAAAGGTGCCGTTGTGCCGGGACGGTCGGCGGACTCGTGGCGCGGGACTCAGGGTTCCCCATGGGGAGGCCCCCAGGCTCAGGCCCCTGGCAACGGAAGGCTGAGCAAGCAGGCCCGGGCCCGGACCCGGCTTTCGGGGCTGACCCGGCCCCAGCTGCCGGCGCCAGGGAGGGGACCCCCGGAGGCTGAGGAGAGGGAGGCGTCGGCCTCCCCGGGGCACGCCTCCCGGAGCTCCTCCTGGCGGTGCCGGAACGCGACGACCCGCGATCCCGGAGAGGGCCCCGGGGGGGGCCGCCCTGCGGCCCTGTGGTGCCCGAAGTGTGTTCACCGGGCGTTTTCCGGCCAATTCTCACGAGCGTTCTGCCCAAATCGGGATCGATTTGGGCAGAACGCTCGTGAGAATTGGCCGGCGTTGGGCAGCCCTGGTCAGCGCCCAGTTCCGCGTGCAGCAAGGCCTTTTCTCGCTCGGGGCATGGCGCGGCCACCCGGAAAACGAGCCGCGACGATGGGGCGCGGCCGGCAGCCGCGGCCCCGGGGAGTTTTACCCGAGCAGAGTGGATGGAGGCGCCGTGGCCGGGCGTCCGCCTCCGCCGTGGCGGGCGGCCGGGGCGCCCCTGGAGGGGGCTGGCCTCTGTGGGGAAACGGACTGGTCTCTCACTCCGCGGCTAGGACGAAGCCGCGAAAGGTGCCGTTGTCGCCGGGACGGTCGGGGGACTCGTGGCGCGGGACTCAGGGTTCCCCATGGGGAGGCCCCCAGGCTCAGGCCCCTGGCAACGGAAGGCTGAGCAAGCAGGCCCGGGCCCGGGCCCGGCTTTCGGGGCTGGCCCGGCCCCAGCTCCTGGCGCCAGGGAGGGGACCCCCGGAGGCTGAGGAGCGGGAGGCGTCGGCCTCCCCGGGGCACGCGTCCCGGAGCTCCTCCTGGCGGTGCCGGAACGCGACGACCCGCGATCCCGGACAGGGCCCCGGGGGGGGCCGCCCTGCGGCCCTGTGGTGCCCGAAGTGTGTTCGCCGGGCGTTTTCCGGCCAATTCTCACGAGCGTTCTGCCCAAATCGGGATCGATTTGGGCAGAACGCTCGTGAGACTTGGCCGGCGTTGGGCAGCCCTGGTCAGCGCCCAGTTCCGCGTGCAGCAGGGCCCTTTCTCGCTCGGGGCATGGCGCGGCCACCCGGAAAACGAGCCGCGACGATGGGGCGCGGCCGGCAGCCGCGGCGCCGGGCAGTTTTCCCCGAGCAGAGTGGATGGAGGTGCCGTGGCCGGGCGTCCGCCTCCGCCGTGGCGGGCGGCCGGGGCGCCCCTGGAGGGGGCTGGCCTCTGTGGGGAAACGGACTGGTCTCTCACTCCGCGGCTAGGACGAAGCCGCGAAAGGTGCCGTTGTCGCCGGGTCGGTAGGGGGACTCGTGGCGCGGGACTCAGGGTTCCCCATGGGGAGGCCCCCAGGCTCAGGCCCCTGGCAACGGAAGGCTGAGCAAGCAGGCCCGGGCCCGGGCCCGGCTTTCGGGGCTGGCCCGGCCCCAGCTGCCGGCGCCAGGGAGGGGCCCGCGGAGGCTGAGGAGCGGGAGGCGTCGGCCTCCCCGGGGCACGCGTCCCGGAGCTCCTCCTGGCGGTGCCGGAACGCGACGACCCGCGATCCCGGACAGGGCCCCGGGGGGGGCCGCCCTGCGGCCCTGTGTTGCCCGAAGTGTGTTCGCCGGGCGTTTTCCGGCCAATTCTCACGAGCGTTCTGCCAAAATCGATCCCGATTTGGGCAGAACGCTCGTGAGAATTGGCCGGCGTTGGGCATCCCTGGTCAGCGCCCAGTTCCGCGTGCAGCAGGGCCCTTCTCGCACGGGGCATGGCGCGGCCACCCGGAAAACGAGCCACGACGATGGGGCGCGACCGGCAGCCTCGGCGCCGGGGAGTTTTCCCCGAGCAGAGTGGATGGAGGCGCCGTGGCCGGGCGTACGCCTCCGCCGTGGCGGGCGGCCGGGGCGCCCCTGGAGGGGGCTGGCCTCTGTGGGGAAAAGGACTGGTCTCTCACTCCGCGGTTAGGACGAAGCCGCGAAAGGTGCCGTTGTGCCGGGACGGTCGGCGGACTCGTGGCGCGGGACTCAGGGTTCCCCATGGGGAGGCCCCCAGGCTCAGGCCCCTGGCAACGGAAGGCTGAGCAAGCAGGCCCGGGCCCGGGCCCGGCTTTCGGGGCTGACCCGGCCCCAGCTGCCGGCGCCAGGGAGGGGACCCCCGGAGGCTGAAGAGCGGGAGGCGTCGGCCTCCCCGGGGCACGCCTCCCGGAGCTCCTCCTGGCGGTGCCGTAACGCGACGACCCGCGATCCCGGAGAGGGCCCCGGGGGGGGCCGCCCTGCGGCCCTGTGGTGCCCGAAGTGTGTTCACCGGGCGTTTTCCGGCCAATTCTCACGAGCGTTCTGCCCAAATCGGGATCGATTTGGGCAGAACGCTCGTGAGAATTGGCCGGCGTTGGGCAGCCCTGGTCAGCGCCCAGTTCCGCGTGCAGCAAGGCCTTTTCTCGCTCGGGGCATGGCGCGGCCACCCGGAAAACGAGCCGCGACGATGGGGCGCGGCCGTCAGCCGCGGCCCCGGGGAGTTTTCCCCGAGCAGAGTGGATGGAGGCGCCGTGGCCGGGCGTCCGCCTCCGCCGTGGCGGGCGGCCGGGGCGCCCCTGGAGGGGGCTGGCCTCTGTGGGGAAACGGACTGGTCTCTCACTCCGCGGCTAGGACGAAGCCGCGAAAGGTGCCGTTGTCGCCGGGACGGTCGGGGGACTCGTGGCGCGGGACTCAGGGTTCCCCATGGGGAGGCCCCCAGGCTCAGGCCCCTGGCAACGGAAGGCTGAGCAAGCAGGCCCGGGCCCGGGCCCGGCTTTCGGGGCTGGCCCGGCCCCAGCTGCCGGCGCCAGGGAGGGGACCCCCGGAGGCTGAGGAGCGGAGGCGTCGGCCTCCCCGGGGCACGCGTCCCGGAGCTCCTCCTGGCGGTGCCGGAACGCGACGACCCGCGATCCCGGACAGGGCCCCGGGGGGGGCCGCCCTGCGGCCCTGTGGTGCCCGAAGTGTGTTCGCCGGGCGTTTTCCGGCCAATTCTCACGAGCGTTCTGCCCAAATCGGGATCGATTTGGGCAGAACGCTCGTGAGATTTGGCCGGCGTTGGGCAGCCCTGGTCAGCGCCCAGTTCCGCGTGCAGCAGGGCCCTTTCTCGCTCGGGGCATGGCGCGGCCTCCCGGAAAACGAGCCGCGACGATGGGGCGCGGCCGGCAGCCGCGGCGCCGGGCAGTTTTCCCCGAGCAGAGTGGATGGAGGTGCCGTGGCCGGGCGTCCGCCTCCGCCGTGGCAGGCGGCCGGGGCGCCCCTGGAGGGGGCTGGCCTCTGTGGGGAAACGGACTGGTCTCTCACTCCGCGGCTAGGACGAAGCCGCGAAAGGTGCCGTTGTCGCCGGGTCGGTAGGGGGACTCGTGGCGCGGGACTCAGGGTTCCCCATGGGGAGGCCCCCAGGCTCAGGCCCCTGGCAACGGAAGGCTGAGCAAGCAGGCCCGGGCCCGGGCCCGGCTTTCGGGGCTGGCCCGGCCCCAGCTGCCGGCGCCAGGGAGGGGACCCCCGGAGGCTGAGGAGCGGGAGGCGTCGGCCTCCCCGGGGCTCGCCTCCCGGAGCTCCTCCTGCAGGTGCCGGAACGCGACGACCCGCGATCCCGGACAGGGCCCCGGGGGGGGCCGCCCTGCGGCCCTGTGGTGCCCAAAGTGTGTTCGCCGGGCGTTTTCCGGCCAATTCTCACGAGCGTTCTGCCCAAATCGGGATCGATTTGGGCAGAACGCTCGTGAGAATTGGCCGGCGTTGGGCAGCCCTGGTCAGCGCCCAGTTCCGCGTGCAGCAGGGCCCTTTCTCGCTCTGCGCATGGCGCGGCCACCCAGAAAACGAGCCGCGACGATGGGGCGCGGCCGGCTCCCGCGGCGCCGGGCAGTTTTCCCCCGAGCAGAGTGGATGGAGGCGCCGTGGCCGGGCGTCCGCCTCCGCTGTGGCGGGCGGCCGTGGTGCCCCTGGAGGGGGCTGGCCTCTGTGGGGAAACGGACTAGTCTCTCACTCCGCGGCTAGGACGAAGCCGCGAAAGGTGCCGTTGTCGCTGGGACGGTCGGGAGACTCGTGGCGCGGGACTCAGGGTTCCCCATGGGGAGGCCCCCAGGCTCAGGCCCCTGGCAACGGAAGGCTGAGCAAGCAGGCCAGGGCCCGGGCCCGGCTCTCGGGGCTGGCCCGGCCCCAGCTGCCGGCGCCAGGGAGGGGACCCCCGGAGGCTGAGGAGCGGGAGGCGTCGGCCTCCCCGGGGCACGCCTCCAGGAGCTCCTCCTGGAGCTGCCGGAACGCGACGACCCGCGATCCCGGACAGGGCCCCGGGGGGGGCCGCCCTGCCGCCCTGTGGTGCCCGAAGTGTGTTCGCCGGGCGTTTTCCGGCCAATTCTCATGAGCGTTCTGCCCAAATCGGGATCGATTTGGGCAGAACGCTCGTGAGAATTGGCCGGCGTTGGGCATCCCTGGTCAGCGCCCAGTTCCGCGTGCAGCAGAGCCCTTTCTCGCTCGGGGCATGGCGCTGGCACCCAGAAAACGAGCCGCGACGATGGGGCGCGGCCGGCAGCCGCGGCGCCGGGCAGTTTTCCCCAAGCAGAGTGGATGGAGGCGCCGTGGCCGGGCGTCCGCCTCCGCCGTGGCGGGCGGCCGGGGCGCCCCTGGAGGGGGCTGGCCTCTGTGGGGAAACGGACTGGTCTCTCACTCCGCGGCTAGGACGAAGCCGCGAAAGGTGCCGTTGTCGCCGGGACGGTCGGGGGACTCGTGGCGCGGGACTCAGGGTTCCCCATGGGGAGGCCCCCAGGCTCAGGCCCCTGGCAACGGAAGGCTGAGCAAGCAGGCCCGGGCCCGGGCCCGGCTTTCGGGGCTGGCCCGGCCCCAGCTGCCGGCGCCAGGGAGGGGACCCCCGGAGGCTGAGGAGCGGGAGGCGTCGGCCTCCCCGGGGCACGTGTCCCGGAGCTCCGCCTGGCGGTGCCGGAACGCGACGACCCGCGATCCCGGACAGGGCCCCGGGGGGGGCCGCCCTGCGGCCCTGTGGTGCCCGAAGTGTGTTCGCCGGGCGTTTTCCGGCCAATTCTCACGAGCGTTCTGCCCAAATCGGGATCGATTTGGGCAGAACGCTCGTGAGACTTGGCCGGCGTTGGGCAGCCCTGGTCAGCGCCCAGTTCCGCGTGCAGCAGGGCCCTTTCTCGCTCGGGGCATGGCGCGGCCTCCGGAAAACGAGCCGCGACGATGGGGCGCGTCCGGCAGCCGCGGCGCCGGGCAGTTTTCCCCGAGCAGAGTGGATGGAGGTGCCGTGGCCGGGCGTCCGCCTCCGCCGTGGCGGGCGGCCGGGGCGCCCCTGGAGGGGGCTGGCCTCTGTGGGGAAACGGACTGGTCTCTCACTCCGCGGCTAGGACGAAGCCGCGAAAGGTGCCGTTGTCGCCGGGTCGGTAGGGGGACTCGTGGCGCGGGACTCAGGGTTCCCCATGGGGAGGCCCCCAGGCTCAGGCCCCTGGCAACGGAAGGCTGAGCAAGCAGGCCCGGGCCCGGGCCCGGCTTTCGGGGCTGGCCCGGCCCCAGCTGCCGGCGCCAGGGAGGGGACCCCCGGAGGCTGAGGAGCGGGAGGCGTCGGCCTCCCCGGGGCTCGCCTCCCGGAGCTCCTCCTGGAGGTGCCGGAACGCGATGACCCGTGATCCCGGACAGGGCCCCGGGGGGGGCCGCCCTGCGGCCCTGTGGTGCCCAAAGTGTGTTCGCCGGGCGTTTTCCGGCCAATTCTCACGAGCGTTCTGCCCAAATCGGGATCGATTTGGGCAGAACGCTCGTGAGAATTGGCCGGCGTTGGGCAGCCCTGGTCAGCGCCCAGTTCCGCGTGCAGCAGGGCCCTTTCTCGCTCGGGGCATGGCGCGGCCACCCAGAAAACGAGCCGCGACGATGGGGCGCGGCCGGCTCCCGCGGCGCCGGGCAGTTTTCCCCGAGCAGAGTGGATGGAGGCGCCGTGGCCGGGCGTCCGCCTCCGCTGTGGCGGGCGGCCGTGGTGCCCCTGGAGGGGGCTGGCCTCTGTGGGGAAACGGACTAGTCTCTCACTCCGCGGCTAGGACGAAGCCGCGAAAGGTGCCGTTGTCGCTGGGACGGTCGGGAGACTCGTGGCGCGGGACTCAGGGTTCCCCATGGGGAGGCCCCCAGGCTCAGGCCCCTGGCAACGGAAGGCTGAGCAAGCAGGCCAGGGCCCGGGCCCGGCTCTCGGGGCTGGCCCGGCCCCAGCTGCCGGCGCCAGGGAGGGGACCCCCGGAGGCTGAGGAGCGGGAGGCGTCGGCCTCCCCGGGGCACGCCTCCAGGAGCTCCTCCTGGAGCTGCCGGAACGCGACGACCCGCGATCCCGGACAGGGCCCCGGGGGGGGCCGCCCTGCCGCCCTGTGGTGCCCGAAGTGTGTTCGCCGGGCGTTTTCCGGCCAATTCTCATGAGCGTTCTGACCAAATCGGGATCGATTTGGGCAGAACGCTCGTGAGAATTGGCCGGCGTTGGGCAGCCCTGGTCAGCGCCCAGTTCCGCATGGAGCATGGCCCTTTCTCGCTCGGGGCATGTCGCGGCCACCCGGAAAACGAGCCGCGACGATGGGGCGCGGCCGGCAGCCGCGGCGCCAGGCAGTTTTCCCCGAGCAGAGTGGATGGAGGCGCCGTGGCCGGGCGTCCGCCTCCGCCGTGGCGGGCGGCCGGGGCGCCCCTGGAGGGGGCTGGCCTCTGTGGGGAAACGGACTGGTCTCTCACTCCGCGGCTAGGACGAAGCCGCGAAAGGTGCCGTTGTGCCGGGAAGGTCGGGGGACTCGTGGCGCGGGACTCAGGGCTCCCCATGGGGAGGCCCCCAGGCTCAGGCCCCTGGGAACGGAAGGCTGAGCAAGCAGGCCCGGGCCCGGGCACGGCTTTCGGGGCTGGCCCGGCCCCAGCTGCCGGCGCCAGGGAGGGGACCCCCGGAGGCTGAGGAGCGGGAGGCTTCGGCCTCCCCGGGGCACGCCTCCCGGAGCTCCTCCTGGCGGTGCCGGAACGCGACTACCCGCGATCCCGGACAGGGCCCCGGGGGGGCGGCCCTGCGGCCCTGTGGTGCCCGAAGTGTGTTCGCCGGGCGTTTTCCGGCCAATTCTCACGAGCGTTCTGCCCAAATCGGGATCGATTTGGGCAGAACGCTCGTGAGAATTGGCCGGCGTTGGGCAGCCCTGGTCAGCGCCCAGTTCCGCGTGCAGCAGGGCCCTTCTCGCTCGGGGCATGGCGCGGCCACCCGGAAAACGAGCCGCGACGATGGGGCGCGGCCGGCAGCCGCGGCGCTGGGGAGTTTTCCCGAGCAGAGTGGATGGAGGCGCCGTGGCCTGGCGTCCGCCTCCGTCGTGGCGGGCGGCCGGGGCGCCCCTGGAGGGGGCTGGCCTCTGTGGGGAAACGGACTGGTCTCTCACTCCGCGGCTAGGACGAAGCCGCGAAAGGTGCCGTTGTCGCCGGGACGGTCGGGGTCTCGTGGCGCGGGACTCAGGGTTTCCCATGGGGAGGCCCCCAGGCTCAGGCCCCTGGCAACGGAAGGCGGAGCAAGCAGGCCCGGGCCCGGGCCCGGCTTTCGGGGCTGGCCCGGCCCCAGATGCCGGCGCCAGGGAGGGGACCCCCGGAGGCTGAGGAGCGGGAGGCGTCGGCCTCCCCGGGGCACGCCTCCCGGAGCTCCTCCTGGCGGTGCCGGAACGCGACGACCCGCGATCCCGGACAGGGCTCCGGGGGGGGCCGCCCTGCGGCCCTGTGGTGCCCGAAGTGTGTTCGCCGGGCGTTTTCCGGCCAATTCTCACGAGCGTTCTGCCCAAATCGGGATCGATTTGGGCAGAACGCTCGTGAGAATTGGCCGGCGTTGGGCAGCCCTGGTCAGCGCCCAGTTCCGCGTGCAGCAGGGCCCTTTCTCGCTCGGGGCATGGCGCGGCCACCCGGAAAACGAGCCGCGACGATGGGGCGCGGCCGGCAGCAGCGGCGCCGGGGAGTTTTCCCCGAGCAGAGTGGATGGAGGCGCCGTGGCCTGGCGTCCGCCTCCGCCGTGGCGGGCGGCTGGGGCGCCCCTGGAGGGGGCTGGCCTCTGTGGGGAAACGGACTGGTCTCTCACTCCGCGGTAGGACGAAGCCGCGAAAGGTGCCGTTGTCGCCGGGACGGTCGGGGGACTTTTGGCGCGGGACTCAGGGTTCCCCATGGGGAGGCCCCCAGGCTCAGGCCCTGGCAAAGGAAGGCTGAGCAAGCAGGCCCGGGCCCGGGCCCGGCTTTCGGGGCTGGCCCGGCCCCAGCTGCAGGCGCCAGGGAGGGGACCCCCGGAGGCTGAGGAGCGGGAGGCGTCGGCCTCCCCGGGGCACACCTCCCGGAGCTCCTCCCGGCGGTGCCGGAACGCGACGACCCGCGATCACGGACAGGGCCCCGGGGTGGCCGCCCTGCGGCCCTGTGGTGCCCGAAGTGTGTTCGCCGGGCGTTTTCCGGCCAATTCTCACGAGCGTTCTGCCCAAATCGGGATCGATTTGGGCAGAACGCTCGTGAGAATTGGCCGGCGTTGGGCAGCCCTGGTCAGCGCCCAGTTCCGCGTGGAGCAGGGCCCTTTCTCGCTCGGGGCATGTCGCGGCCACCCGGAAAACGAGCCGCGACGATGGGTCGCGGCCGGCAGCCACGGCGCCGGGGAGTTTTCCCCGAGCAGAGTGCATGGAGGCGCCGTGGCCGAGCGTCCGCCTCCGCCGTAGCGGGCGGCCGGGGCGCCCCTGGAGGGGCCTGGCCTCTGTGGGGAAACGGACTGGTCTCTGACTCCGCGGCTAGGACGAAGCCGCGAAAGGTGCCGTTGTCGCCGGGACGGTCAGGGGACTCGTGGCGCGGGACTCAGGATTCCCCATGGGGAGGCCCCCAGGCTCAGGCCCCTGGCAACGGAAGGCTGAGTAAGCAGGCCCGGTCCCGGGGCCCGGCTTTCGGGGCTGGCCCGGCCCCAGCTGCTGGCACCAGGGAGGGGACCCCCGGAGGCTGAGGAGCGGGAGGCGTCGGCCTCCCCGGGGCCCGCCTCCCGGAGCTCCTCCCGGCGGTGCCGGAACGCAACGACACGCGATCCCGGACAGGGCCGCGGGGGGGCCGCCCTGCGGCCCTGTGGTGCCCGAAGTGTGTTCGCCGGGTGTTTTCCGGCCAATTCTCACGAGCGTTCTGCCCAAATCGGGATCGATTTGGGCAGAACGCTCGTGAGAATTGGCCGGCGATGGGCAGCCCTGGTCAGCGCCCAGTTCCGCGTGGAGCAGGGCCCTTTCTCGCTCGGGGCATGTCGCGGCCACCCGGAAAACGAGCCGCGACGATGGGGCGCGGCCGGCAGCCGCGGCGCCGGGGAGTTTTCCCCGAGCAGAGTGCATGGAGGCGCCGTGGCCGGGCGTCCGCCTCCGCCGTGGCGGGCGGCCGGGGCGCCCCTGGAGGGGGCTGGCCTCTGTGGGGAAACGGACTGGTCTCGACTCCGCGGCTAGGACGAAGCCGCGAAAGGTGCCGTTGTCGCCGGGACGGTCGGGGGACTCGTGGCGCGGGACTCAGGGTTCCCCATGGGGAGGCCCCCAGGCTCAGGCCCCTGGCAACGGAAGGCTGAGCAAGCAGGCCCGGGCCCGGGCCCGTCTTTCGGGGCTGGCCCGGCCCCAGCTGCCGGCGCCAGGGAGGGGACCCCCGGAGGCTGAGGAGCGGGAGGCGTCGGCCGCCCCGGGGCCCGCCTCCCGGAGCTCCTCCCGGCGGTGCCGGAACGCGACGACCCGCGATCCCGGACAGGGCCCCGGGGGGGCCGCCCTGCGGCCCTGTGGTGCCCGAAGTGTGTTCGCCGGGCGTTTTCCGGCCAATTCTCACGAGCGTTCTGCCCAAATCGGGATCGATTTGGGCAGAACGCTCGTGAGAATTGGCCGGCGTTGGGCAGCCCTGGTCAGCGCCCAGTTCCGCGTGGAGCACGGCCCTTTCTCGCTCGGGGCATGTCGCGGCCACCCGGAAAACGAGCCTCGACGATGGGGCGCGGCCGGCAGCCGCGGCGCCGGGGTGTTTTCCCCGAGCAGAGTGCATGGAGGCGCCGTGGCCGGGCGTCCGCCTCCGCCGTGGCGGGCGGCCGGGGCGCCCCTGGAGGGGGCTGGCCTCTGTGGGGAAACGGACTGGTCTCTGACTCGGCGGCTAGGACGACGCCGCGAAAGGTGCCGTTGACGCCGGGACGGTCGGGGGACTCGTGGCGCGGGACTCAGGGTTCCCCATGGGGAGGCCCCCAGGCTCAGGCCCCTGGCAACGGAAGGCTGAGCAAGCAGGCCCGGGCCCGGGCCCGGCTTTCGGGGCTGGCCCGGCCCCAGCTGCCGGCGCCAGGGAGGGGACCCCCGGAGGCTGAGGAGCGGGAGGCGTCGGCCGCCCCGGGGCCCGCCTCCCGGAGCTCCTCCCGGCGGTGCCCGAACGCGACGACCCGCGATCCCGGACAGGGCCCCGGGGGGGCCGCCCTGCGGCCCTGTGGTGCCCGAAGTGTGTTCGCCGGGCGTTTTCCGGCCAATTCTCACGAGCGTTCTGCCCAAATCGGGATCGATTTGGGCAGAACGCTCGTGAGAATTGGCCGGCGTTGGGCAGCCCTGGTCAGCGCCCAGTTCCGCGTGGAGCAGGGCCCTTTCTCTCTCGGGGCATATCGCGGCCACCCGGAAAACGAGCCGCGACGATGGGGCGCGGCCGGCAGCCGCGGCGCCGGGGTGTTTTCCCCGAGCAGAGTGCATGGAGGCGCCGTGGCCGGGCGTCCGCCTCCGCCGTGGCGGGCGGCCGGGGCGCCCCTGGAGGGGGCTGGCCTCTGTGGGGAAACGGACTGGTCTCTCACTCCGCGGCTAGGACGAAGCCGCGAAAGGTGCCGTTGTCGCCGGGACGTTCGGGGACTCTTGGCGCGGGACTCAGGGTTCCCCATGGGGAGGCCCCCAGGCTCAGGCCCCTGGCAACGGAAGGCTGAGCAAGCAGGCCCGGGCCCGGGCCCGGCTTTCGGGCCTGGCCTGGCCCCAGCTCCCGGCGCCAGGGAGGGGACCCCCGGAGGCTGAGGAGCGGGAGGCGTCGGCCTCCGCGGGGCACGCCTCCCGGAGCTCCTCCTGGAGGTGCCGGAACGCGACGACCCGCGATCCCGGACAGGGCCCCGGGGGGGGCCGCCCTGCCGCCCTGTGGTGCCCGAAGTGTGTTCGCCGGGCGTTTTCCGGCCAATTCTCACGAGCGTTCTGCCCAAATCGGGATCGATTTGGGTAGAACGCTCGTGAGAATTGGCCGGCGTTGGGCAGCCCTGGTCAGCGCCCAGTTCCGCGTGCAGCAGGGCCCTTTCTCGCTCGGGGCATGGCGCGGCCACCCGGAAAACGAGCCGCGACGATGGGGCGCGGCCGGCAGCCGCGGCGCTGGGGAGTTTTCCCCGAGCAGAGTGGATGGAGGCGCCGTGGCCGGGCGTCCGCCTCCGCCGTGGCGGGCGGCCGGGGCGCCCGTGGAGGGGCCTGGCCTCTGTGGGGAAACGGACTGGTCTCTCACTCCGCGGCTAGGACGAAGCCGCGAAAGGTGCCGTTGTCGCCGGGACGGTCGGCGGACTCGTGGCGCGGGACTCAGGGTTCCCCGTGGGGAGGCCCCCAGGCTCAGGCCCCTGGCAACGGAAGGCTGAGCAAGCAGGCCCGGGCCCGGGCCCGGCTTTCGGGGCTGGCCCGGCCCCAGCTGCCGGCGCCAGGGAGGGGACCTCCGGAGGCTGAGGAGCGGGAGGCCTCGGCCTCCCCGGGGCACGCCTCCCGGAGCTCCTCCTGGAGGTGCCGGAACGCGACGACCCGCGATCCCGGACAGGGCCCCGGGGGGGGCCGCCTTGTGGCCCTGTGGTGCCCAAAGTGTGTTCGCCGGGCGTTTTCCGGCCAATTCTCACGAGCGTTCTGCCCATATCGGGATCGATTTGGGCAGAACGCTCCTGAGAATTGGCCGGCGTTGGGCAGCCCTGGTCAGCGCCCAGTTCCGCGTGCAGCAGGGCCCTTTCTCGCTCGGGGCATGGCGCGGCCACCCAGAAAACGAGCCGCGACGATGGGGCGCGGTCGCCAGCCGCGGCGCCGAGCACTTTTCCCCGAGCAGAGTGGATGGAGGCGCCGTGGCCGGGCGTCCGCCTCCGCCGTGGCGGGCGGCCGGGGCGCCCCTGGAGGGGGCTGGCCTCTGTGGGGAAACGGACTGGTCTCTCACTCCGCGGCTAGGAAGAAGCCGCGAAAGGTGCCGTTGTCGCCGGGACGGTCGGGGGACTCGTGGCGCGGGACTCAGGGTTCCCCATGGGGAGGCCCCCAGGCTCAGGCCCCTGGCAACGGAAGGCTGAGCAAGCAGGCCCGGGCCCGGGCCCGGCTTTCGGGGCTGGTCCGGCCCCAGCTGCCGGCGCCAGGGAGGGGACCCCCGGAGGCTGAGGAGCGGGAGGCGTCGGCCTCCCCGGGGCACGCCTCCCGGAGCTCCTCCTGGCGGTGCCGGAACGCGACGACAGGCGATCCCGGACAGGGCCCCGGGGGGGGGCGCCCTGCAGCCCTGTGGTGCCCGAAGTGTGTTCGCCGGGCGTTTTCCGGCCAATTCGCACGAGCGTTCTGCCCAAATCGGGATCGATTTGGGCAGAACGCTCGAGAGAATTGGCCGGCGTTGGGCAGCCCTGGTCAGCGCCCAGTTCCGCGTGCAGCAGGGCCCTTCTCGCTCGGGGCATGGCGCGGACACCCGGAAAACGAGCCGCGACGATGGGGCGTGGCCGGCAGCCGCGGCGCCGGGGAGTATTCCCCGAGCAGAGTGGATGGAGGCGCCGTGGCCTGGCGTCCGCCTCCGCCGTGGTTGGCGGCCGGGGCGCCCCTGGAGGGGGCTGGCCTCTGTGGGGAAACGGACTGGTCTCTCACTCCGCGGCTAGGACGAAGCCGCGAAAGGTGCCGTAGTCGTCGGGACGGTCGGGGGACTCGTGGCGCGGGACTCAGGGTTCCCCATGGGGAGGCCCCCAGGCTCAGGCCCCTGGGAACGGAAGGCTGAGCAAGCAGGCCCGGGCCCGGGCCCGGCTTTCGGGGCTGGCCCGGCCCCAGCTGCCGGCGCCAGGGAGGGGACCCCCGGAGGCTGAGGAGCGGGAGGCGTCGGCCTCCCCGGGGCTCGCCTCCCGGAGCTCCTCCTGGAGGTGCCGGAACGCGACGACCCGCGATCCCGGACAGGGCCCCGGGGGGGGCCGCCCTGCGGCCCTGTGGTGCCCAAAGTGTGTTCGCCGGGCGTTTTCCGGCCAATTCTCACGAGCGTTCTGCCCAAATCGGGATCGATTTGGGCAGAACGCTCGTGAGAATTGGCCGGCGTTGGGCAGCCCTGGTCAGCGCCCAGTTCCGCGTGCAGCAGGGCCCTTTCTCGCTCGGGGCATGGCGCGGCCACCCAGAAAACGAGCCGCGACGATGGGGCGCGGCCGGCTCCCGCGGCGCCGGGCAGTTTTCCCCGAGCAGAGTGAATGGAGGCGCCGTGGCCGGGCGTCCGCCTCCGCTGTGGCGGGCGGCCGTGGTGCCCCTGGAGGGGGCTGGCCTCTGTGGGGAAACGGACTAGTCTCTCACTCCGCGGCTAGGACGAAGCCGCGAAAGGTGCCGTTGTCGCTGGGATGGTCGGGAGACTCGTGGCGCGGGACTCAGGGTTCCCCATGGGGAGGCCCCCAGGCTCAGGCCCCTGGCAACGGAAGGCTGAGCAAGCAGGCCAGGGCCCGGGCCCGGCTCTCGGGGCTGGCCCGGCCCCAGCTGCCGGCGCCAGGGAGGGGACCCCCGGAGGCTGAGGAGCGGGAGGCGTCGGCCTCCCCGGGGCACGCCTCCAGGAGCTCCTCCTGGAGCTGCCGGAACGCGACGACCCGCGATCCCGGACAGGGCCCCGGGGGGGGCCGCCCTGCCGCCCTGTGGTGCCCGAAGTGTGTTCGCCGGGCGTTTTCCGGCCAATTCTCATGAGCGTTCTGCCCAAATCGGGATCGATTTGGGCAGAACGCTCGTGAGAATTGGCCGGCGTTGGGCATCCCTGGTCAGCGCCCAGTTCCGCGTGCAGCAGAGCCCTTTCTCGCTCGGGGCATGGCGCGGCCACCCAGAAAACGAGCCGCGACGATGGGGCGCGGCCGGCAGCCGCGGCGCCGGGCAGTTTTCCCCAAGCAGAGTGGATGGAGGCGCCGTGGCCGGGCGTCCGCCTCCGCCGTGGCGGGCGGCCGGGTCGCCCCTGGAGGGGGCTGGCCTCTGTGGGGAAATGGACTGGTCTCTCACTCCGCGGCTAGGACGAAGCCGCGAAAGGTGCCGTTGTCGCCGGGACGGTCGGGGGACTCGTGGCGCGGGACTCAGTGTTCCCCATGGGGAGGCCCCCAGGCTCAGGCCCCTGGCAACGGAAGGCTGAGCAAGCAGGCCCGGGCCCGGGCCCGGCTTTCGGGGCTGGCCCGGCCCCAGCTGCCGGCGCCAGGGAGGGGCCCGCGGAGGCTGAAGAGCGGGAGGCGTCGGCCTCCCCGGGGCACGCGTCCCGGAGCTCCTCCTGGCGGTGCCGGAACGCGACGACCCGCGATCCCGGACAGGGCCCCGGGGGGGGCCGCCCTGCGGCCCTGTGTTGCCCGAAGTGTGTTCGCCGGGCGTTTTCCGGCCAATTCTCACGAGCGTTCTGCCAAAATCGATCCCGATTTGGGCAGAACGCTCGTGAGAATTGGCCGGCGTTGGGCAGCCCTGGTCAGCGCCCAGTTCCGCGTGCAGCAGGGCCCTTCTCGCACGGGGCATGGCGCGGCAACCCGGAAAACGAGCCACGACGATGGGGCGCGACCGGCAGCCTCGGCGCCGGGGAGTTTTCCCCGAGCAGAGTGGATGGAGGCGCCGTGGCCTGGCGTCCGCCTCCGCCGTGGCGGGCGGCCGGGGCGCCCCTGGAGGGGGCTGGCCTCTGTGGGGAAAAGGACTGGTCTCTCACTCCGCGGTTAGGACGAAGCCGCGAAAGGTGCCGTTGTGCCGGGACGGTCGGCGGACTCGTGGCGCGGAACCAGGGTTCCCCATGGGGAGGCCCCCAGGCTCAGGCCCCTGGCAACGGAAGGCTGAGCAAGCAGGCCCGGGCCCGGGCCCGGCTTTCGGGGCTGACCCGGCCCCAGCTGCCGGCGCCAGGGAGGGGACCCCCGGAGGCTGAAGACCGGGAGGCGTCGGCCTCCCCGGGGCACGTCTCCCGGAGCTCCTCCTGGCGGTGCCGGAACGCGACGACCCGCGATCCCGGAGAGGGCCCCGGGGGGGGGCCGCCCTGCGGCCCTGTGGTGCCCGAAGTGTGTTCACCGGGCGTTTTCCGGCCAATTCTCACGAGCGTTCTGCCCAAATCGGGATCGATTTGGGCAGAACGCTCGTGAGAATTGGCCGGCGTTGGGCAGCCCTGGTCAGCGCCCAGTTCCGCGTGCAGCAAGGCCTTTTCTCGCTCGGGGCATGGCGCGGCCACCCGGAAAACGAGCCGCGACGATGGGGCGCGGCCGGCAGCCGCGGCCCCGGGGAGTTTTCCCCGAGGAGAGTGGATGGAGGCGCCGTGTCCGGGCGTCCGCCTCCGCCGTGGCGGGCGGCCGGGGCGCCCCTGGAGGGGGCTGGCCTCTGTGGGGAAACGGACTGGTCTCTCACTCCGCGGCTAGGACGAAGCCGCGAAAGGTGCCGTTGTCGCCAGGACGGTCGGGGGACTCGTGGCGCGGGACTCAGGGTTCCCCATGGGGAGGCCCCCAGGCTCAGGCCCCTGGCAACGGAAGGCTGAGCAAGCAGGCCCGGGCCCGGGCCCGGCTTTCGGGGCTGGCCCGGCCCCAGCTGTCGGCGCCAGGGAGGGGACCCCCGGAGGCTGAGGAGCGGGAGGCGTCGGCCTCCCCGGGGCACGTGTCCCGGAGCTCCGCCTGGCGGTGCCGGAACGCGACGACCCGCGATCCCGGACAGGGCCCCGGGGGGGGCCGCCCTGCGGCCCTGTGGTGCCCGAAGTGTGTTCGCCGGGCGTTTTCCGGCCAATTCTCACGAGCGTTCTGCCCAAATCGGGATCGATTTGGGCAGAACGCTCGTGAGACTTGGCCGGCGTTGGGCAGCCCTGGTCAGCGCCCAGTTCCGCGTGCAGCAGGGCCCTTTCTCGCTCGGGGCATGGCGCGGCCTCCGGAAAACGAGCCGCGACGATGGGGCGCGGCCGGCAGCCGCGGCGCCGGGCAGTTTTCCCCGAGCAGAGTGGATGGAGGTGCCGTGGCCGGGCGTCCTCCTCCGCCGTGGCGGGCGGCCGGGGCGCCCCTGGAGGGGGCTGGCCTCTGTGGGGAAACGGACTGGTCTCTCACTCCGCGGCTAGGACGAAGCCGCGAAAGGTGCCGTTGTCGCCGGGTCGGTAGGGGGACTCGTGGCGCGGGACTCAGGGTTCCCCATGGGGAGGCCCCCAGGCTCAGGCCCCTGGCAACGGAAGGCTGAGCAAGCAGGCCCGGGCCCGGGCCCGGCTTTCGGGGCTGGCCCGGCCCCAGCTGCCGGCGCCAGGGAGGGGACCCCCAGAGGCTGAGGAGCGGGAGGCGTCGGCCTCCCCGGGGCTCGCCTCCCGGAGCTCCTCCTGGAGGTGCCGGAACGCGATGACCCGCGATCCCGGACAGGGCCCCGGGGGGGGCCGCCCTGCGGCCCTGTGGTGCCCAAAGTGTGTTCGCCGGGCGTTTTCCGGCCAATTCTCACGAGCGTTCTGCCCAAATCGGGATCGATTTGGGCAGAACGCTCGTGAGAATTGGCCGGCGTTGGGCAGCCCTGGTCAGCGCCCAGTTCCGCGTGCAGCAGGGCCCTTTCTCGCTCGGGGCATGGCGCGGCCACCCAGAAAACGAGCCGCGACGATGGGGCGCGGCCGGCTCCCGCGGCGCCGGGCAGTTTTCCCCGAGCAGAGTGGATGGAGGCGCCGTGGCCGGGCGTCCGCCTCCGCTGTGGCGGGCGGCCGTGGTGCCCCTGGAGGGGGCTGGCCTCTGTGGGGAAACGGACTAGTCTCTCACTCCGCGGCTAGGACGAAGCCGCGAAAGGTGCCGTTATCGCTGGGACGGTCGGGAGACTCGTGGCGCGGGACTCAGGGTTCCCCATGGGGAGGCCCCCAGGCTCAGGCCCCTGGCAACGGAAGGCTGAGCAAGCAGGCCAGGGCCCGGGCCCGGCTCTCGGGGCTGGCCCGGCCCCAGCTGCCGGCGCCAGGGAGGGGACCCCCGGAGGCTGAGGAGCGGGAGGCGTCGGCCTCCCCGGGGCACGCCTCCAGGAGCTCCTCCTGGAGCTGCCGGAACGCGACGACCCGCGATCCCGGACAGGGCCCCGGGGGGGGCCGCCCTGCCGCCCTGTGGTGCCCGAAGTGTGTTCGCCGGGCGTTTTCCGGCCAATTCTCATGAGCGTTCTGACCAAATCGGGATCGATTTGGGCAGAACGCTCGTGAGAATTGGCCGGCGTTGGGCAGCCCTGGTCAGCGCCCAGTTCCGCATGGAGCATGGCCCTTTCTCGCTC
This sequence comes from Meles meles, assembly GCF_922984935.1. Lineage (NCBI taxonomy): Eukaryota > Metazoa > Chordata > Mammalia > Carnivora > Mustelidae > Meles > Meles meles. The sequence continues at coordinate 120,018 of NW_025721256.1, read as the reverse complement.
GGGGCATGTCGCGGCCACCCGGAAAACGAGCCGCGACGATGGGGCGCGGCCGGCAGCCGCGGCGCCAGGCAGTTTTCCCCGAGCAGAGTGGATGGAGGCGCCGTGGCCGGGCGTCCGCCTCCGCCGTGGCGGGCGGCCGGGGCGCCCCTGGAGGGGGCTGGCCTCTGTGGGGAAACGGACTGGTCTCTCACTCCGCGGCTAGGACGAAGCCGCGAAAGGTGCCGTTGTGCCGGGAAGGTCGGGGGACTCGTGGCGCGGGACTCAGGGCTCCCCATGGGGAGGCCCCCAGGCTCAGGCCCCTGGGAACGGAAGGCTGAGCAAGCAGGCCCGGGCCCGGGCACGGCTTTCGGGGCTGGCCCGGCCCCAGCTGCCGGCGCCAGGGAGGGGACCCCCGGAGGCTGAGGAGCGGGAGGCTTCGGCCTCCCCGGGGCACGCCTCCCGGAGCTCCTCCTGGCGGTGCCGGAACGCGACTACCCGCGATCCCGGACAGGGCCCCGGGGGGGCGGCCCTGCGGCCCTGTGGTGCCCGAAGTGTGTTCGCCGGGCGTTTTCCGGCCAATTCTCACGAGCGTTCTGCCCAAATCGGGATCGATTTGGGCAGAACGCTCGTGAGAATTGGCCGGCGTTGGGCAGCCCTGGTCAGCGCCCAGTTCCGCGTGCAGCAGGGCCCTTCTCGCTCGGGGCATGGCGCGGCCACCCGGAAAACGAGCCGCGACGATGGGGCGCGGCCGGCAGCCGCGGCGCTGGGGAGTTTTCCCGAGCAGAGTGGATGGAGGCGCCGTGGCCTGGCGTCCGCCTCCGTCGTGGCGGGCGGCCGGGGCGCCCCTGGAGGGGGCTGGCCTCTGTGGGGAAACGGACTGGTCTCTCACTCCGCGGCTAGGACGAAGCCGCGAAAGGTGCCGTTGTCGCCGGGACGGTCGGGGTCTCGTGGCGCGGGACTCAGGGTTTCCCATGGGGAGGCCCCCAGGCTCAGGCCCCTGGCAACGGAAGGCGGAGCAAGCAGGCCCGGGCCCGGGCCCGGCTTTCGGGGCTGGCCCGGCCCCAGATGCCGGCGCCAGGGAGGGGACCCCCGGAGGCTGAGGAGCGGGAGGCGTCGGCCTCCCCGGGGCACGCCTCCCGGAGCTCCTCCTGGCGGTGCCGGAACGCGACGACCCGCGATCCCGGACAGGGCTCCGGGGGGGGCCGCCCTGCGGCCCTGTGGTGCCCGAAGTGTGTTCGCCGGGTGTTTTCCGGCCAATTCTCACGAGCGTTCTGCCCAAATCGGGATCGATTTGGGCAGAACGCTCGTGAGAATTGGCCGGCGTTGGGCAGCCCTGGTCAGCGCCCAGTTCCGCGTGCAGCAGGGCCCTTTCTCGCTCGGGGCATGGCGCGGCCACCCGGAAAACGAGCCGCGACGATGGGGCGCGGCCGGCAGCAGCGGCGCCGGGGAGTTTTCCCCGAGCAGAGTGGATGGAGGCGCCGTGGCCTGGCGTCCGCCTCCGCCGTGGCGGGCGGCTGGGGCGCACCTGGAGGGGGCTGGCCTCTGAGGGGAAACGGACTGGTCTCTCACTCCGCGGTAGGACGAAGCCGCGAAAGGTGCCGTTGTCGCCGGGACGGTCGGGGGACTTTTGGCGCGGGACTCAGGGTTCCCCATGGGGAGGCCCCCAGGCTCAGGCCCTGGCAAAGGAAGGCTGAGCAAGCAGGCCCGGGCCCGGGCCCGGCTTTCGGGGCTGGCCCGGCCCCAGCTGCAGGCGCCAGGGAGGGGACCCCCGGAGGCTGAGGAGCGGGAGGCGTCGGCCTCCCCGGGGCACACCTCCCGGAGCTCCTCCCGGCGGTGCCGGAACGCGACGACCCGCGATCACGGACAGGGCCCCGGGGTGGCCGCCCTGCGGCCCTGTGGTGCCCGAAGTGTGTTCGCCGGGCGTTTTCCGGCCAATTCTCACGAGCGTTCTGCCCAAATCGGGATCGATTTGGGCAGAACGCTCGTGAGAATTGGCCGGCGTTGGGCAGCCCTGGTCAGCGCCCAGTTCCGCGTGGAGCAGGGCCCTTTCTCGCTCGGGGCATGTCGCGGCCACCCGGAAAACGAGCCGCGACGATGGGTCGCGGCCGGCAGCCACGGCGCCGGGGAGTTTTCCCCGAGCAGAGTGCATGGAGGCGCCGTGGCCGAGCGTCCGCCTCCGCCGTAGCGGGCGGCCGGGGCGCCCCTGGAGGGGCCTGGCCTCTGTGGGGAAACGGACTGGTCTCTGACTCCGCGGCTAGGACGAAGCCGCGAAAGGTGCCGTTGTCGCCGGGACGGTCAGGGGACTCGTGGCGCGGGACTCAGGATTCCCCATGGGGAGGCCCCCAGGCTCAGGCCCCTGGCAACGGAAGGCTGAGTAAGCAGGCCCGGTCCCGGGGCCCGGCTTTCGGGGCTGGCCCGGCCCCAGCTGCTGGCACCAGGGAGGGGACCCCCGGAGGCTGAGGAGCGGGAGGCGTCGGCCTCCCCGGGGCCCGCCTCCCGGAGCTCCTCCCGGCGGTGCCGGAACGCGACGACACGCGATCCCGGACAGGGCCGCGGGGGGGCCGCCCTGCGGCCCTGTGGTGCCCGAAGTGTGTTCGCCGGGTGTTTTCCGGCCAATTCTCACGAGCGTTCTGCCCAAATCGGGATCGATTTGGGCAGAACGCTCGTGATAATTGGCCGGCGATGGGCAGCCCTGGTCAGCGCCCAGTTCCGCGTGGAGCAGGGCCCTTTCTCGCTCGGGGCATGTCGCGGCCACCCGGAAAACGAGCCGCGACGATGGGGCGCGGCCGGCAGCCGCGGCGCCGGGGAGTTTTCCCCGAGCAGAGTGCATGGAGGCGCCGTGGCCGGGCGTCCGCCTCCGCCGTGGCGGGCGGCCGGGGCGCCCCTGGAGGGGGCTGGCCTCTGTGGGGAAACGGACTGGTCTCGACTCCGCGGCTAGGACGAAGCCGCGAAAGGTGCCGTTGTCGCCGGGACGGTCGGGGGACTCGTGGCGCGGGACTCAGGGTTCCCCATGGGGAGGCCCCCAGGCTCAGGCCCCTGGCAACGGAAGGCTGAGCAAGCAGGCCCGGGCCAGGGCCCGTCTTTCGGGGCTGGCCCGGCCCCAGCTGCCGGCGCCAGGGAGGGGACCCCCGGAGGCTGAGGAGCGGGAGGCGTCGGCCGCCCCGGGGCCCGCCTCCCGGAGCTCCTCCCGGCGGTGCCGGAACGCGACGACCCGCGATCCCGGACAGGGCCCCGGGGGGGCCGCCCTGCGGCCCTGTGGTGCCCGAAGTGTGTTCGCCGGGCGTTTTCCGGCCAATTCTCACGAGCGTTCTGCCCAAATCGGGATCGATTTGGGCAGAACGCTCGTGAGAATTGGCCGGCGTTGGGCAGCCCTGGTCAGCGCCCAGTTCCGCGTGGAGCACGGCCCTTTCTCGCTCGGGGCATGTCGCGGCCACCCGGAAAACGAGCCTCGACGATGGGGCGCGGCCGGCAGCCGCGGCGCCGGGGTGTTTTCCCCGAGCAGAGTGCATGGAGGCGCCGTGGCCGGGCGTCCGCCTCCGCCGTGGCGGGCGGCCGGGGCGCCCCTGGAGGGGGCTGGCCTCTGTGGGGAAACGGACTGGTCTCTGACTCGGCGGCTAGGACGACGCCGCGAAAGGTGCCGTTGACGCCGGGACGGTCGGGGGACTCGTGGCGCGGGACTCAGGGTTCCCCATGGGGAGGCCCCCAGGCTCAGGCCCCTGGCAACGGAAGGCTGAGCAAGCAGGCCCGGGCCCGGGCCCGGCTTTCGGGGCTGGCCCGGCCCCAGCTGCCGGCGCCAGGGAGGGGACCCCCGGAGGCTGAGGAGCGGGAGGCGTCGGCCGCCCCGGGGCCCGCCTCCCGGAGCTCCTCCCGGCGGTGCCCGAACGCGACGACCCGCGATCCCGGACAGGGCCCCGGGGGGGCCGCCCTGCGGCCCTGTGGTGCCCGAAGTGTGTTCGCCGGGCGTTTTCCGGCCAATTCTCACGAGCGTTCTGCCCAAATCGGGATCGATTTGGGCAGAACGCTCGTGAGAATTGGCCGGCGTTGGGCAGCCCTGGTCAGCGCCCAGTTCCGCGTGGAGCAGGGCCCTTTCTCTCTCGGGGCATATCGCGGCCACCCGGAAAACGAGCCGCGACGATGGGGCGCGGCCGGCAGCCGCGGCGTTTTCCCCGAGCAGAGTGCATGGAGGCGCCGTGGCCGGGCGTCCGCCTCCGCCGTGGCGGGCGGCCGGGGCGCCCCTGGAGGGGGCTGGCCTCTGTGGGGAAACGGACTGGTCTCTGACTCCGCGGCTAAGACGAAGCCGCGAAAGGTGCCGTTGTCGCCGGGACGGTCGGGGGACTCGTGGCGCGGGACTCAGGGTTCCCCATGGGGAGGCCCCCAGGCTCAGGCCCCTGGCAACGGAAGGCTGAGCAAGCAGGCCCGGGCCCGAGCCCGGGCCCGGCTTTCGGGGCTGGCCCGGCCCCAGCTGCCGGCGCCAGGGAGGGGACCCCCGGAGGCTGAGGAGCGGGAGGCGTCGGCCGCCCCGGGGCCCGCCTCCCGGAGCTCCTCCCGGCGGTGCCGGAACGCGACGACCCGCGATCCCGGACAGGGCCCCGGGGGGGCCGCCCTGCGGCCCTGTGGTGCCCGAAGTGTGTTCGCCGGGCGTTTTCCGGCCAATTCTCACGAGCGTTCTGCCCAAATCGGGATCGATTTGGGCAGAACGCTCGTGAGAATTGGCCGGCGTTGGGCAGCCCTGGTCAGCGCCCAGTTCCGCGTGGAGCAGGGCCCTTTCTCGCTCGGGGCATGCCGCGGCCACCCGGAAAACGAGCCGCGACGATGGGGCGCGGCCGGCAGCCGCGGCGCCGGGGAGTATTCCCCGAGCAGAGTGCATGGAGGCGCCGTGGCCGGGCGTCCGCCTCCGCCGTGGCGGGCGGCCGGGGCGCCCCTGGAGGGGGCTGGCCTCTGTGGGGAAACGGACTGGTCTCTGACCCGCGGCTAGGACGAAGCCGCGAAAGGTGCCGTTGTCGCCGGGACGGTCGGGGGACTCGTGGCGCGGGACTCAGGGTTCCCCATGGGGAGGCCCCCAGGCTCAGGCCCCTGGCAACGGAAGGCTGAGAAAGCAGACCCGGGCCCGGGCCCGGCTTTCGGGGCTGGCCCGGCCCCAGCTGCCGGCGCCAGGGAGGGGACCCCCGGAGGCTGAGGAGCGGGAGGCGTCGGCCGCCCCGGGGCCCGCCTCCCGGAGCTCCTCCCGGCGGTGCCGGAACGCGACGACCCGCGTTCCCGGACAGGGCCCCGGGGGGGCCGCCCTGCGGCCCTGTGGTCCCCGAAGTGTGTTCGCCGGGCGTTTTCCGGCCAATTCTCACAAGCGTTCTGCCCAAATCGGGATCGATTTGGGCAGAACGCTCGTGAGAATTGGCCGGCGTTGGGCAGCCCTGGTCAGCGCCCAGTTCCGCGTGGAGCAGGGCCCTTTCTCGCTCGGGGCATGTCGCGGCCACCCGGAAAACGAGCCGCGACGATGGGGCGCGGCCGGCAGCCGCGGCGCCGCAGAGTTTTCCCCGAGCAGAGTGCATGGAGGCGCCGTGGCCGGGCGTCCGCCTCCGCCGTGGCGGGCGGGCGGGGCGCCCCTGGAGGGGGCTGGCCTCTGTGGGGAAACGGACTGGTCTCTGACTCGGCGGCTAGGACGAAGCCGCGAAAGGTGCCGTTGTCGCCGGGACGGTCGGGGGACTCGTGGCGCGGGATTCAGGGTTCCCCATGGGGAGGCCCCCAGGCTCAGGCCCCTGGCAACGGAAGGCTGAGCAAGCAGGCCCGGGCCCGGGCCCGGCTTTCGGGGCTGGCCCGGCCCCAGCTGCCGGCGCCAGGGAGGGGACCCCCGGAGGCTGAGGAGCGGGAGGCGTCGGCCGCCCCGGGGCCCGCCTCCCGGAGCTCCTCCCGGCGGTGCCGGAACGCGACGACCCGCGATCCCGGACAGGGCCCCGGGGGGGCCGCCCTGCGGCCCTGTGGTGCCCGAAGTGTGTTCGCCGGGCGTTTTCCGGCCAATTCTCACGAGCGTTCTGCCCAAATCGGGATCGATTTGGGCAGAACGCTCGTGAGAATTGGCCGGCGTTGGGCAGCCCTGGTCAGCGCCCAGTTCCGCGTGGAACAGGGCCCTTTCTCGCTCGGGGCATGTCGCGGCCACCCGGAAAACGAGCCGCGACGATGGGGCGCGGCCGGCAGCCACGGCGCCGGGGAGTTTTCCCCGAGCAGAGTGCATGGAGGCGCCGTGGCCGGGCGTCCGCCTCCGCCGTGGCGGGCGGCCGGGGCGCCCCTGGAGGGGGCTGGCCTCTGTGGGGAAACGGACTGGTCTCTGACTCCGCGGCTAGGACAAAGCCGCGAAAGGTGCCGTTGTCGCCGGGACGGTCGGGGGACTCGTGGCGCGGGACTCAGGGTTCCCCATGGGGAGGCCCCCAGGCTCAGGCCCCTGGCAACGGAAGGCTGAGCAAGCAGGCCCGGGCCCGGGCCCGGCTTTCGGGGCTGGCCCGGCCCCAGCTGCCGGCGCCAGGGAGGGGACCCCCGGAGGCTGAGGAGCGGGAGGCGTCGGCCTCCCCGCGGCATGCCTCCCGGAGCTCCTCCCGGCGGTGCCGGAACGCGACGACCCGCGATCCCGGACAGGGCCCCGGGGTGGCCGCCCTGCGGCCCTGTGGTGCCCGAAGTGTGTTCGCCGGGCGTTTTCCGGCCAATTCTCACGAGCGTTCTGCCCAAATCGGGATCGATTTGGGCAGAACGCTCGTGAGAATTGGCCGGCGTTGGGCAGCCCTGGTCAGCGCCCAGTTCCGCGTGGAGCAGGGCCCTTTCTCGCTCGGGGCATGACGCGGCCACCCGGAAAACGAGCCGCGACGATGGGGCGCGGCCGGCAGCCGCGGCGACGGGGAGTTTTCCCCGAGCAGAGTGCATGGAGGCGCCGTGGCCGGGCGTCCGCCTCCGCCGTGGCGGTCGGCCGGGGCGCCCCTGGAGGGGGCTGGCATCTGTGCTGAAACGGACTGACCTCTGACTCCGCGGCTAGGACGAAGCCGCGAAAGGTGCCGTTGTCGCCGGGACGGTCGGGGGACTCGTGGCGCGGGACTCATGGTTCCCCATGGGGAGGCCCCCAGGCTCAGGCCCCTGGCAACGGAAGGCTGAGCAAGCAGGCCCGGGCCCGAGCTCGGGCCCGGATTTCGGGGCTGGCCCGGCCCCAGCTGCCGGCGCCAGGGAGGGGACACCCGGAGGCTGAGGTGCGGGAGGCGTCGGCCGCCCCGGGGCCCGCCTCCCGGAGCTACTCCCGGCGGTGCCGGATCGCGACGACCCGCGATCCCGGACAGGGCCCCGGGGGGGCCCCCCAGCGGCCCTGTGGTGCCCGAAGTGTGTTCGCCGGGCGTTTTCCGGCCAATTCTCACGAGCGTTCTGCCCAAATCGGGATCGATTTGGGCAGAACGCTCGTGAGAATTGGCCGGCGTTGGGCAGCCCTGGTCAGCGCCCAGTGCCGCGTGGAGCAGGGCCCTTTCTCGCTTGGGGCATGTCGCGGCCACCCGGAAAACGAGCCGCGACGATGGGGCGCGGCCGGCAGCCGCGGCGCCGGGGAGTTTTCCCGAGCAGAGTGCATGGAGGCGCCGTGGCCGGGCGTCCGCCTCCGCCGTGGCGGGCGGCCGGGGGCCCCTGGAGGGGTCTGGCCTCTGTGGGGGAACGGACTGGTCTCTGACTCCGCGGCAAGGACGATGCCGCGAAAGGTGCCGTTGTCGCAGGGACGGTCGGGGGACTCGTGGCGCGGGACTCAGGGTTCCCCATGGGGAGGCCCCCAGGCTCAGGTCCCTGGCAACGGAAGGCTGAGCAAGCAGGCCCGGGCCCGGGCCCGGGTTTCGGGGCTGGCCCGGCCCCAGCTGCCGGCGCCAGGGAGGGTACCCCCCGGAGGCTGAGGAGCGGGAGGCGTCGGCCGCACCGGGGCCCGCCTCCCGGAGCCCCCCCCGGCGGTGCCGGAACGCGACGACCCGCGATCCCGGACAGGGCCCCGGGGGGGCCGCCCTGCGGCCCTGTGGTGCCCGAAGTGTGTTCGCCGGGCGTTTTCCGGCCAATTCTCACGAGCGTTCTGCCCAAATCGGGATCGATTTGGGCAGAACGCTCGTGAGAATTGGCCGGCGTTGGGCAGCCCTGGTCAGCGCCCAGTTCCGCGTGGAGCAGGGCCCGTTCTCGCTCGGGGCATGGCGCGGCCACCCGGAAAACGAGCCGCGACGATGGGGCGCGGCCGGCAGCCGCGGCGCCGGGGAGTTTTCCCCGAGCAGAGTGCATGGAGGCGCCGTGGCCGGGCGTCCGCCTCCGCCGTGGCGGGCGGCCGGGGCGCCCCTGGAGGGGGCTGGCCTCTGTGGGGGAACGGACTGGTCTCTGACTCCGCGGCTAGGACGAAGCCGCGAAAGGTGCCGTTGTCGCCGGGACGGTTGCGGGACTCGTGGCGCGGGACTCAGGGTTCCCCATGGGGAGGCCCCCAGGCTCAGGCCCCTGGCAACGGAAGGCTGAGCAAGCAGGCCCGGGCCCGGGCCCGGCTTTCGGGGCTGGCCCGGCCCCAGCTGCCGGCGCCAGGGAGGGGACCCCCGGAGGCTGAGGAGCGGGAGGCGTCGGCCTCCCCGGGGCTCGCCTCCCGGAGCTCCTCCTGGAGGTGCCGGAACGCGATGACCCGTGATCCCGGACAGGGCCCCGGGGGGGGCCGCCCTGCGGCCCTGTGGTGCCCAAAGTGTGTTCGCCGGGCGTTTTCCGGCCAATTCTCACGAGCGTTCTGCCCAAATCGGGATCGATTTGGGCAGAACGCTCGTGAGAATTGGCCGGCGTTGGGCAGCCCTGGTCAGCGCCCAGTTCCGCGTGCAGCAGGGCCCTTTCTCGCTCGGGGCATGGCGCGGCCACCCAGAAAACGAGCCGCGACGATGGGGCGCGGCCGGCTCCCGCGGCGCCGGGCAGTTTTCCCCGAGCAGAGTGGATGGAGGCGCCGTGGCCGGGCGTCCGCCTCCGCTGTGGCGGGCGGCCGTGGTGCCCCTGGAGGGGGCTGGCCTCTGTGGGGAAACGGACTAGTCTCTCACTCCGCGGCTAGGACGAAGCCGCGAAAGGTGCCGTTGTCGCTGGGACGGTCGGGAGACTCGTGGCGCGGGACTCAGGGTTCCCCATGGGGAGGCCCCCAGGCTCAGGCCCCTGGCAACGGAAGGCTGAGCAAGCAGGCCAGGGCCCGGGCCCGGCTCTCGGGGCTGGCCCGGCCCCAGCTGCCGGCGCCAGGGAGGGGACCCCCGGAGGCTGAGGAGCGGGAGGCGTCGGCCTCCCCGGGGCACGCCTCCAGGAGCTCCTCCTGGAGCTGCCGGAACGCGACGACCCGCGATCCCGGACAGGGCCCCGGGGGGGGCCGCCCTGCCGCCCTGTGGTGCCCGAAGTGTGTTCGCCGGGCGTTTTCCGGCCAATTCTCATGAGCGTTCTGACCAAATCGGGATCGATTTGGGCAGAACGCTCGTGAGAATTGGCCGGCGTTGGGCAGCCCTGGTCAGCGCCCAGTTCCGCATGGAGCATGGCCCTTTCTCGCTCGGGGCATGTCGCGGCCACCCGGAAAACGAGCCGCGACGATGGGGCGCGGCCGGCAGCCGCGGCGCCAGGCAGTTTTCCCCGAGCAGAGTGGATGGAGGCGCCGTGGCCGGGCGTCCGCCTCCGCCGTGGCGGGCGGCCGGGGCGCCCCTGGAGGGGGCTGGCCTCTGTGGGGAAACGGACTGGTCTCTCACTCCGCGGCTAGGACGAAGCCGCGAAAGGTGCCGTTGTGCCGGGAAGGTCGGGGGACTCGTGGCGCGGGACTCAGGGCTCCCCATGGGGAGGCCCCCAGGCTCAGGCCCCTGGGAACGGAAGGCTGAGCAAGCAGGCCCGGGCCCGGGCACGGCTTTCGGGGCTGGCCCGGCCCCAGCTGCCGGCGCCAGGGAGGGGACCCCCGGAGGCTGAGGAGCGGGAGGCTTCGGCCTCCCCGGGGCACGCCTCCCGGAGCTCCTCCTGGCGGTGCCGGAACGCGACTACCCGCGATCCCGGACAGGGCCCCGGGGGGGCGGCCCTGCGGCCCTGTGGTGCCCGAAGTGTGTTCGCCGGGCGTTTTCCGGCCAATTCTCACGAGCGTTCTGCCCAAATCGGGATCGATTTGGGCAGAACGCTCGTGAGAATTGGCCGGCGTTGGGCAGCCCTGGTCAGCGCCCAGTTCCGCGTGCAGCAGGGCCCTTCTCGCTCGGGGCATGGCGCGGCCACCCGGAAAACGAGCCGCGACGATGGGGCGCGGCCGGCAGCCGCGGCGCTGGGGAGTTTTCCCGAGCAGAGTGGATGGAGGCGCCGTGGCCTGGCGTCCGCCTCCGTCGTGGCGGGCGGCCGGGGCGCCCCTGGAGGGGGCTGGCCTCTGTGGGGAAACGGACTGGTCTCTCACTCCGCGGCTAGGACGAAGCCGCGAAAGGTGCCGTTGTCGCCGGGACGGTCGGGGTCTCGTGGCGCGGGACTCAGGGTTTCCCATGGGGAGGCCCCCAGGCTCAGGCCCCTGGCAACGGAAGGCGGAGCAAGCAGGCCCGGGCCCGGGCCCGGCTTTCGGGGCTGGCCCGGCCCCAGATGCCGGCGCCAGGGAGGGGACCCCCGGAGGCTGAGGAGCGGGAGGCGTCGGCCTCCCCGGGGCACGCCTCCCGGAGCTCCTCCTGGCGGTGCCGGAACGCGACGACCCGCGATCCCGGACAGGGCTCCGGGGGGGGCCGCCCTGCGGCCCTGTGGTGCCCGAAGTGTGTTCGCCGGGCGTTTTCCGGCCAATTCTCACGAGCGTTCTGCCCAAATCGGGATCGATTTGGGCAGAACGCTCGTGAGAATTGGCCGGCGTTGGGCAGCCCTGGTCAGCGCCCAGTTCCGCGTGCAGCAGGGCCCTTTCTCGCTCGGGGCATGGCGCGGCCACCCGGAAAACGAGCCGCGACGATGGGGCGCGGCCGGCAGCAGCGGCGCCGGGGAGTTTTCCCCGAGCAGAGTGGATGGAGGCGCCGTGGCCTGGCGTCCGCCTCCGCCGTGGCGGGCGGCTGGGGCGCCCCTGGAGGGGGCTGGCCTCTGTGGGGAAACGGACTGGTCTCTCACTCCGCGGTAGGACGAAGCCGCGAAAGGTGCCGTTGTCGCCGGGACGGTCGGGGGACTTTTGGCGCGGGACTCAGGGTTCCCCATGGGGAGGCCCCCAGGCTCAGGCCCTGGCAAAGGAAGGCTGAGCAAGCAGGCCCGGGCCCGGGCCCGGCTTTCGGGGCTGGCCCGGCCCCAGCTGCAGGCGCCAGGGAGGGGACCCCCGGAGGCTGAGGAGCGGGAGGCGTCGGCCTCCCCGGGGCACACCTCCCGGAGCTCCTCCCGGCGGTGCCGGAACGCGACGACCCGCGATCACGGACAGGGCCCCGGGGTGGCCGCCCTGCGGCCCTGTGGTGCCCGAAGTGTGTTCGCCGGGCGTTTTCCGGCCAATTCTCACGAGCGTTCTGCCCAAATCGGGATCGATTTGGGCAGAACGCTCGTGAGAATTGGCCGGCGTTGGGCAGCCCTGGTCAGCGCCCAGTTCCGCGTGGAGCAGGGCCCTTTCTCGCTCGGGGCATGTCGCGGCCACCCGGAAAACGAGCCGCGACGATGGGTCGCGGCCGGCAGCCACGGCGCCGGGGAGTTTTCCCCGAGCAGAGTGCATGGAGGCGCCGTGGCCGAGCGTCCGCCTCCGCCGTAGCGGGCGGCCGGGGCGCCCCTGGAGGGGCCTGGCCTCTGTGGGGAAACGGACTGGTCTCTGACTCCGCGGCTAGGACGAAGCCGCGAAAGGTGCCGTTGTCGCCGGGACGGTCAGGGGACTCGTGGCGCGGGACTCAGGATTCCCCATGGGGAGGCCCCCAGGCTCAGGCCCCTGGCAACGGAAGGCTGAGTAAGCAGGCCCGGTCCCGGGGCCCGGCTTTCGGGGCTGGCCCGGCCCCAGCTGCTGGCACCAGGGAGGGGACCCCCGGAGGCTGAGGAGCGGGAGGCGTCGGCCTCCCCGGGGCCCGCCTCCCGGAGCTCCTCCCGGCGGTGCCGGAACGCAACGACACGCGATCCCGGACAGGGCCGCGGGGGGGCCGCCCTGCGGCCCTGTGGTGCCCGAAGTGTGTTCGCCGGGTGTTTTCCGGCCAATTCTCACGAGCGTTCTGCCCAAATCGGGATCGATTTGGGCAGAACGCTCGTGAGAATTGGCCGGCGATGGGCAGCCCTGGTCAGCGCCCAGTTCCGCGTGGAGCAGGGCCCTTTCTCGCTCGGGGCATGTCGCGGCCACCCGGAAAACGAGCCGCGACGATGGGGCGCGGCCGGCAGCCGCGGCGCCGGGGAGTTTTCCCCGAGCAGAGTGCATGGAGGCGCCGTGGCCGGGCGTCCGCCTCCGCCGTGGCGGGCGGCCGGGGCGCCCCTGGAGGGGGCTGGCCTCTGTGGGGAAACGGACTGGTCTCGACTCCGCGGCTAGGACGAAGCCGCGAAAGGTGCCGTTGTCGCCGGGACGGTCGGGGGACTCGTGGCGCGGGACTCAGGGTTCCCCATGGGGAGGCCCCCAGGCTCAGGCCCCTGGCAACGGAAGGCTGAGCAAGCAGGCCCGGGCCCGGGCCCGTCTTTCGGGGCTGGCCCGGCCCCAGCTGCCGGCGCCAGGGAGGGGACCCCCGGAGGCTGAGGAGCGGGAGGCGTCGGCCGCCCCGGGGCCCGCCTCCCGGAGCTCCTCCCGGCGGTGCCGGAACGCGACGACCCGCGATCCCGGACAGGGCCCCGGGGGGGCCGCCCTGCGGCCCTGTGGTGCCCGAAGTGTGTTCGCCGGGCGTTTTCCGGCCAATTCTCACGAGCGTTCTGCCCAAATCGGGATCGATTTGGGCAGAACGCTCGTGAGAATTGGCCGGCGTTGGGCAGCCCTGGTCAGCGCCCAGTTCCGCGTGGAGCACGGCCCTTTCTCGCTCGGGGCATGTCGCGGCCACCCGGAAAACGAGCCTCGACGATGGGGCGCGGCCGGCAGCCGCGGCGCCGGGGTGTTTTCCCCGAGCAGAGTGCATGGAGGCGCCGTGGCCGGGCGTCCGCCTCCGCCGTGGCGGGCGGCCGGGGCGCCCCTGGAGGGGGCTGGCCTCTGTGGGGAAACGGACTGGTCTCTGACTCGGCGGCTAGGACGACGCCGCGAAAGGTGCCGTTGACGCCGGGACGGTCGGGGGACTCGTGGCGCGGGACTCAGGGTTCCCCATGGGGAGGCCCCCAGGCTCAGGCCCCTGGCAACGGAAGGCTGAGCAAGCAGGCCCGGGCCCGGGCCCGGCTTTCGGGGCTGGCCCGGCCCCAGCTGCCGGCGCCAGGGAGGGGACCCCCGGAGGCTGAGGAGCGGGAGGCGTCGGCCGCCCCGGGGCCCGCCTCCCGGAGCTCCTCCCGGCGGTGCCCGAACGCGACGACCCGCGATCCCGGACAGGGCCCCGGGGGGGCCGCCCTGCGGCCCTGTGGTGCCCGAAGTGTGTTCGCCGGGCGTTTTCCGGCCAATTCTCACGAGCGTTCTGCCCAAATCGGGATCGATTTGGGCAGAACGCTCGTGAGAATTGGCCGGCGTTGGGCAGCCCTGGTCAGCGCCCAGTTCCGCGTGGAGCAGGGCCCTTTCTCTCTCGGGGCATATCGCGGCCACCCGGAAAACGAGCCGCGACGATGGGGCGCGGCCGGCAGCCGCGGCGCCGGGGTGTTTTCCCCGAGCAGAGTGCATGGAGGCGCCGTGGCCGGGCGTCCGCCTCCGCCGTGGCGGGCGGCCGGGGCGCCCCTGGAGGGGGCTGGCCTCTGTGGGGAAACGGACTGGTCTCTCACTCCGCGGCTAGGACGAAGCCGCGAAAGGTGCCGTTGTCGCCGGGACGTTCGGGGACTCTTGGCGCGGGACTCAGGGTTCCCCATGGGGAGGCCCCCAGGCTCAGGCCCCTGGCAACGGAAGGCTGAGCAAGCAGGCCCGGGCCCGGGCCCGGCTTTCGGGCCTGGCCTGGCCCCAGCTCCCGGCGCCAGGGAGGGGACCCCCGGAGGCTGAGGAGCGGGAGGCGTCGGCCTCCGCGGGGCACGCCTCCCGGAGCTCCTCCTGGAGGTGCCGGAACGCGACGACCCGCGATCCCGGACAGGGCCCCGGGGGGGGCCGCCCTGCCGCCCTGTGGTGCCCGAAGTGTGTTCGCCGGGCGTTTTCCGGCCAATTCTCACGAGCGTTCTGCCCAAATCGGGATCGATTTGGGTAGAACGCTCGTGAGAATTGGCCGGCGTTGGGCAGCCCTGGTCAGCGCCCAGTTCCGCGTGCAGCAGGGCCCTTTCTCGCTCGGGGCATGGCGCGGCCACCCGGAAAACGAGCCGCGACGATGGGGCGCGGCCGGCAGCCGCGGCGCTGGGGAGTTTTCCCCGAGCAGAGTGGATGGAGGCGCCGTGGCCGGGCGTCCGCCTCCGCCGTGGCGGGCGGCCGGGGCGCCCGTGGAGGGGCCTGGCCTCTGTGGGGAAACGGACTGGTCTCTCACTCCGCGGCTAGGACGAAGCCGCGAAAGGTGCCGTTGTCGCCGGGACGGTCGGCGGACTCGTGGCGCGGGACTCAGGGTTCCCCGTGGGGAGGCCCCCAGGCTCAGGCCCCTGGCAACGGAAGGCTGAGCAAGCAGGCCCGGGCCCGGGCCCGGCTTTCGGGGCTGGCCCGGCCCCAGCTGCCGGCGCCAGGGAGGGGACCTCCGGAGGCTGAGGAGCGGGAGGCCTCGGCCTCCCCGGGGCACGCCTCCCGGAGCTCCTCCTGGAGGTGCCGGAACGCGACGACCCGCGATCCCGGACAGGGCCCCGGGGGGGGCCGCCTTGTGGCCCTGTGGTGCCCAAAGTGTGTTCGCCGGGCGTTTTCCGGCCAATTCTCACGAGCGTTCTGCCCATATCGGGATCGATTTGGGCAGAACGCTCCTGAGAATTGGCCGGCGTTGGGCAGCCCTGGTCAGCGCCCAGTTCCGCGTGCAGCAGGGCCCTTTCTCGCTCGGGGCATGGCGCGGCCACCCAGAAAACGAGCCGCGACGATGGGGCGCGGTCGCCAGCCGCGGCGCCGAGCACTTTTCCCCGAGCAGAGTGGATGGAGGCGCCGTGGCCGGGCGTCCGCCTCCGCCGTGGCGGGCGGCCGGGGCGCCCCTGGAGGGGGCTGGCCTCTGTGGGGAAACGGACTGGTCTCTCACTCCGCGGCTAGGAAGAAGCCGCGAAAGGTGCCGTTGTCGCCGGGACGGTCGGGGGACTCGTGGCGCGGGACTCAGGGTTCCCCATGGGGAGGCCCCCAGGCTCAGGCCCCTGGCAACGGAAGGCTGAGCAAGCAGGCCCGGGCCCGGGCCCGGCTTTCGGGGCTGGTCCGGCCCCAGCTGCCGGCGCCAGGGAGGGGACCCCCGGAGGCTGAGGAGCGGGAGGCGTCGGCCTCCCCGGGGCACGCCTCCCGGAGCTCCTCCTGGCGGTGCCGGAACGCGACGACAGGCGATCCCGGACAGGGCCCCGGGGGGGGGCGCCCTGCAGCCCTGTGGTGCCCGAAGTGTGTTCGCCGGGCGTTTTCCGGCCAATTCGCACGAGCGTTCTGCCCAAATCGGGATCGATTTGGGCAGAACGCTCGAGAGAATTGGCCGGCGTTGGGCAGCCCTGGTCAGCGCCCAGTTCCGCGTGCAGCAGGGCCCTTCTCGCTCGGGGCATGGCGCGGACACCCGGAAAACGAGCCGCGACGATGGGGCGTGGCCGGCAGCCGCGGCGCCGGGGAGTATTCCCCGAGCAGAGTGGATGGAGGCGCCGTGGCCTGGCGTCCGCCTCCGCCGTGGTTGGCGGCCGGGGCGCCCCTGGAGGGGGCTGGCCTCTGTGGGGAAACGGACTGGTCTCTCACTCCGCGGCTAGGACGAAGCCGCGAAAGGTGCCGTAGTCGTCGGGACGGTCGGGGGACTCGTGGCGCGGGACTCAGGGTTCCCCATGGGGAGGCCCCCAGGCTCAGGCCCCTGGGAACGGAAGGCTGAGCAAGCAGGCCCGGGCCCGGGCCCGGCTTTCGGGGCTGGCCCGGCCCCAGCTGCCGGCGCCAGGGAGGGGACCCCCGGAGGCTGAGGAGCGGGAGGCGTCGGCCTCCCCGGGGCTCGCCTCCCGGAGCTCCTCCTGGAGGTGCCGGAACGCGACGACCCGCGATCCCGGACAGGGCCCCGGGGGGGGCCGCCCTGCGGCCCTGTGGTGCCCAAAGTGTGTTCGCCGGGCGTTTTCCGGCCAATTCTCACGAGCGTTCTGCCCAAATCGGGATCGATTTGGGCAGAACGCTCGTGAGAATTGGCCGGCGTTGGGCAGCCCTGGTCAGCGCCCAGTTCCGCGTGCAGCAGGGCCCTTTCTCGCTCGGGGCATGGCGCGGCCACCCAGAAAACGAGCCGCGACGATGGGGCGCGGCCGGCTCCCGCGGCGCCGGGCAGTTTTCCCCGAGCAGAGTGAATGGAGGCGCCGTGGCCGGGCGTCCGCCTCCGCTGTGGCGGGCGGCCGTGGTGCCCCTGGAGGGGGCTGGCCTCTGTGGGGAAACGGACTAGTCTCTCACTCCGCGGCTAGGACGAAGCCGCGAAAGGTGCCGTTGTCGCTGGGATGGTCGGGAGACTCGTGGCGCGGGACTCAGGGTTCCCCATGGGGAGGCCCCCAGGCTCAGGCCCCTGGCAACGGAAGGCTGAGCAAGCAGGCCAGGGCCCGGGCCCGGCTCTCGGGGCTGGCCCGGCCCCAGCTGCCGGCGCCAGGGAGGGGACCCCCGGAGGCTGAGGAGCGGGAGGCGTCGGCCTCCCCGGGGCACGCCTCCAGGAGCTCCTCCTGGAGCTGCCGGAACGCGACGACCCGCGATCCCGGACAGGGCCCCGGGGGGGGCCGCCCTGCCGCCCTGTGGTGCCCGAAGTGTGTTCGCCGGGCGTTTTCCGGCCAATTCTCATGAGCGTTCTGCCCAAATCGGGATCGATTTGGGCAGAACGCTCGTGAGAATTGGCCGGCGTTGGGCATCCCTGGTCAGCGCCCAGTTCCGCGTGCAGCAGAGCCCTTTCTCGCTCGGGGCATGGCGCGGCCACCCAGAAAACGAGCCGCGACGATGGGGCGCGGCCGGCAGCCGCGGCGCCGGGCAGTTTTCCCCAAGCAGAGTGGATGGAGGCGCCGTGGCCGGGCGTCCGCCTCCGCCGTGGCGGGCGGCCGGGTCGCCCCTGGAGGGGGCTGGCCTCTGTGGGGAAATGGACTGGTCTCTCACTCCGCGGCTAGGACGAAGCCGCGAAAGGTGCCGTTGTCGCCGGGACGGTCGGGGGACTCGTGGCGCGGGACTCAGTGTTCCCCATGGGGAGGCCCCCAGGCTCAGGCCCCTGGCAACGGAAGGCTGAGCAAGCAGGCCCGGGCCCGGGCCCGGCTTTCGGGGCTGGCCCGGCCCCAGCTGCCGGCGCCAGGGAGGGGCCCGCGGAGGCTGAAGAGCGGGAGGCGTCGGCCTCCCCGGGGCACGCGTCCCGGAGCTCCTCCTGGCGGTGCCGGAACGCGACGACCCGCGATCCCGGACAGGGCCCCGGGGGGGGCCGCCCTGCGGCCCTGTGTTGCCCGAAGTGTGTTCGCCGGGCGTTTTCCGGCCAATTCTCACGAGCGTTCTGCCAAAATCGATCCCGATTTGGGCAGAACGCTCGTGAGAATTGGCCGGCGTTGGGCAGCCCTGGTCAGCGCCCAGTTCCGCGTGCAGCAGGGCCCTTCTCGCACGGGGCATGGCGCGGCAACCCGGAAAACGAGCCACGACGATGGGGCGCGACCGGCAGCCTCGGCGCCGGGGAGTTTTCCCCGAGCAGAGTGGATGGAGGCGCCGTGGCCTGGCGTCCGCCTCCGCCGTGGCGGGCGGCCGGGGCGCCCCTGGAGGGGGCTGGCCTCTGTGGGGAAAAGGACTGGTCTCTCACTCCGCGGTTAGGACGAAGCCGCGAAAGGTGCCGTTGTGCCGGGACGGTCGGCGGACTCGTGGCGCGGAACCAGGGTTCCCCATGGGGAGGCCCCCAGGCTCAGGCCCCTGGCAACGGAAGGCTGAGCAAGCAGGCCCGGGCCCGGGCCCGGCTTTCGGGGCTGACCCGGCCCCAGCTGCCGGCGCCAGGGAGGGGACCCCCGGAGGCTGAAGACCGGGAGGCGTCGGCCTCCCCGGGGCACGTCTCCCGGAGCTCCTCCTGGCGGTGCCGGAACGCGACGACCCGCGATCCCGGAGAGGGCCCCGGGGGGGGGCCGCCCTGCGGCCCTGTGGTGCCCGAAGTGTGTTCACCGGGCGTTTTCCGGCCAATTCTCACGAGCGTTCTGCCCAAATCGGGATCGATTTGGGCAGAACGCTCGTGAGAATTGGCCGGCGTTGGGCAGCCCTGGTCAGCGCCCAGTTCCGCGTGCAGCAAGGCCTTTTCTCGCTCGGGGCATGGCGCGGCCACCCGGAAAACGAGCCGCGACGATGGGGCGCGGCCGGCAGCCGCGGCCCCGGGGAGTTTTCCCCGAGGAGAGTGGATGGAGGCGCCGTGTCCGGGCGTCCGCCTCCGCCGTGGCGGGCGGCCGGGGCGCCCCTGGAGGGGGCTGGCCTCTGTGGGGAAACGGACTGGTCTCTCACTCCGCGGCTAGGACGAAGCCGCGAAAGGTGCCGTTGTCGCCAGGACGGTCGGGGGACTCGTGGCGCGGGACTCAGGGTTCCCCATGGGGAGGCCCCCAGGCTCAGGCCCCTGGCAACGGAAGGCTGAGCAAGCAGGCCCGGGCCCGGGCCCGGCTTTCGGGGCTGGCCCGGCCCCAGCTGTCGGCGCCAGGGAGGGGACCCCCGGAGGCTGAGGAGCGGGAGGCGTCGGCCTCCCCGGGGCACGTGTCCCGGAGCTCCGCCTGGCGGTGCCGGAACGCGACGACCCGCGATCCCGGACAGGGCCCCGGGGGGGGCCGCCCTGCGGCCCTGTGGTGCCCGAAGTGTGTTCGCCGGGCGTTTTCCGGCCAATTCTCACGAGCGTTCTGCCCAAATCGGGATCGATTTGGGCAGAACGCTCGTGAGACTTGGCCGGCGTTGGGCAGCCCTGGTCAGCGCCCAGTTCCGCGTGCAGCAGGGCCCTTTCTCGCTCGGGGCATGGCGCGGCCTCCGGAAAACGAGCCGCGACGATGGGGCGCGGCCGGCAGCCGCGGCGCCGGGCAGTTTTCCCCGAGCAGAGTGGATGGAGGTGCCGTGGCCGGGCGTCCTCCTCCGCCGTGGCGGGCGGCCGGGGCGCCCCTGGAGGGGGCTGGCCTCTGTGGGGAAACGGACTGGTCTCTCACTCCGCGGCTAGGACGAAGCCGCGAAAGGTGCCGTTGTCGCCGGGTCGGTAGGGGGACTCGTGGCGCGGGACTCAGGGTTCCCCATGGGGAGGCCCCCAGGCTCAGGCCCCTGGCAACGGAAGGCTGAGCAAGCAGGCCCGGGCCCGGGCCCGGCTTTCGGGGCTGGCCCGGCCCCAGCTGCCGGCGCCAGGGAGGGGACCCCCAGAGGCTGAGGAGCGGGAGGCGTCGGCCTCCCCGGGGCTCGCCTCCCGGAGCTCCTCCTGGAGGTGCCGGAACGCGATGACCCGCGATCCCGGACAGGGCCCCGGGGGGGGCCGCCCTGCGGCCCTGTGGTGCCCAAAGTGTGTTCGCCGGGCGTTTTCCGGCCAATTCTCACGAGCGTTCTGCCCAAATCGGGATCGATTTGGGCAGAACGCTCGTGAGAATTGGCCGGCGTTGGGCAGCCCTGGTCAGCGCCCAGTTCCGCGTGCAGCAGGGCCCTTTCTCGCTCGGGGCATGGCGCGGCCACCCAGAAAACGAGCCGCGACGATGGGGCGCGGCCGGCTCCCGCGGCGCCGGGCAGTTTTCCCCGAGCAGAGTGGATGGAGGCGCCGTGGCCGGGCGTCCGCCTCCGCTGTGGCGGGCGGCCGTGGTGCCCCTGGAGGGGGCTGGCCTCTGTGGGGAAACGGACTAGTCTCTCACTCCGCGGCTAGGACGAAGCCGCGAAAGGTGCCGTTATCGCTGGGACGGTCGGGAGACTCGTGGCGCGGGACTCAGGGTTCCCCATGGGGAGGCCCCCAGGCTCAGGCCCCTGGCAACGGAAGGCTGAGCAAGCAGGCCAGGGCCCGGGCCCGGCTCTCGGGGCTGGCCCGGCCCCAGCTGCCGGCGCCAGGGAGGGGACCCCCGGAGGCTGAGGAGCGGGAGGCGTCGGCCTCCCCGGGGCACGCCTCCAGGAGCTCCTCCTGGAGCTGCCGGAACGCGACGACCCGCGATCCCGGACAGGGCCCCGGGGGGGGCCGCCCTGCCGCCCTGTGGTGCCCGAAGTGTGTTCGCCGGGCGTTTTCCGGCCAATTCTCATGAGCGTTCTGACCAAATCGGGATCGATTTGGGCAGAACGCTCGTGAGAATTGGCCGGCGTTGGGCAGCCCTGGTCAGCGCCCAGTTCCGCATGGAGCATGGCCCTTTCTCGCTCGGGGCATGTCGCGGCCACCCGGAAAACGAGCCGCGACGATGGGGCGCGGCCGGCAGCCGCGGCGCCAGGCAGTTTTCCCCGAGCAGAGTGGATGGAGGCGCCGTGGCCGGGCGTCCGCCTCCGCCGTGGCGGGCGGCCGGGGCGCCCCTGGAGGGGGCTGGCCTCTGTGGGGAAACGGACTGGTCTCTCACTCCGCGGCTAGGACGAAGCCGCGAAAGGTGCCGTTGTGCCGGGAAGGTCGGGGGACTCGTGGCGCGGGACTCAGGGCTCCCCATGGGGAGGCCCCCAGGCTCAGGCCCCTGGGAACGGAAGGCTGAGCAAGCAGGCCCGGGCCCGGGCACGGCTTTCGGGGCTGGCCCGGCCCCAGCTGCCGGCGCCAGGGAGGGGACCCCCGGAGGCTGAGGAGCGGGAGGCTTCGGCCTCCCCGGGGCACGCCTCCCGGAGCTCCTCCTGGCGGTGCCGGAACGCGACTACCCGCGATCCCGGACAGGGCCCCGGGGGGGCGGCCCTGCGGCCCTGTGGTGCCCGAAGTGTGTTCGCCGGGCGTTTTCCGGCCAATTCTCACGAGCGTTCTGCCCAAATCGGGATCGATTTGGGCAGAACGCTCGTGAGAATTGGCCGGCGTTGGGCAGCCCTGGTCAGCGCCCAGTTCCGCGTGCAGCAGGGCCCTTCTCGCTCGGGGCATGGCGCGGCCACCCGGAAAACGAGCCGCGACGATGGGGCGCGGCCGGCAGCCGCGGCGCTGGGGAGTTTTCCCGAGCAGAGTGGATGGAGGCGCCGTGGCCTGGCGTCCGCCTCCGTCGTGGCGGGCGGCCGGGGCGCCCCTGGAGGGGGCTGGCCTCTGTGGGGAAACGGACTGGTCTCTCACTCCGCGGCTAGGACGAAGCCGCGAAAGGTGCCGTTGTCGCCGGGACGGTCGGGGTCTCGTGGCGCGGGACTCAGGGTTTCCCATGGGGAGGCCCCCAGGCTCAGGCCCCTGGCAACGGAAGGCGGAGCAAGCAGGCCCGGGCCCGGGCCCGGCTTTCGGGGCTGGCCCGGCCCCAGATGCCGGCGCCAGGGAGGGGACCCCCGGAGGCTGAGGAGCGGGAGGCGTCGGCCTCCCCGGGGCACGCCTCCCGGAGCTCCTCCTGGCGGTGCCGGAACGCGACGACCCGCGATCCCGGACAGGGCTCCGGGGGGGGCCGCCCTGCGGCCCTGTGGTGCCCGAAGTGTGTTCGCCGGGTGTTTTCCGGCCAATTCTCACGAGCGTTCTGCCCAAATCGGGATCGATTTGGGCAGAACGCTCGTGAGAATTGGCCGGCGTTGGGCAGCCCTGGTCAGCGCCCAGTTCCGCGTGCAGCAGGGCCCTTTCTCGCTCGGGGCATGGCGCGGCCACCCGGAAAACGAGCCGCGACGATGGGGCGCGGCCGGCAGCAGCGGCGCCGGGGAGTTTTCCCCGAGCAGAGTGGATGGAGGCGCCGTGGCCTGGCGTCCGCCTCCGCCGTGGCGGGCGGCTGGGGCGCACCTGGAGGGGGCTGGCCTCTGAGGGGAAACGGACTGGTCTCTCACTCCGCGGTAGGACGAAGCCGCGAAAGGTGCCGTTGTCGCCGGGACGGTCGGGGGACTTTTGGCGCGGGACTCAGGGTTCCCCATGGGGAGGCCCCCAGGCTCAGGCCCTGGCAAAGGAAGGCTGAGCAAGCAGGCCCGGGCCCGGGCCCGGCTTTCGGGGCTGGCCCGGCCCCAGCTGCAGGCGCCAGGGAGGGGACCCCCGGAGGCTGAGGAGCGGGAGGCGTCGGCCTCCCCGGGGCACACCTCCCGGAGCTCCTCCCGGCGGTGCCGGAACGCGACGACCCGCGATCACGGACAGGGCCCCGGGGTGGCCGCCCTGCGGCCCTGTGGTGCCCGAAGTGTGTTCGCCGGGCGTTTTCCGGCCAATTCTCACGAGCGTTCTGCCCAAATCGGGATCGATTTGGGCAGAACGCTCGTGAGAATTGGCCGGCGTTGGGCAGCCCTGGTCAGCGCCCAGTTCCGCGTGGAGCAGGGCCCTTTCTCGCTCGGGGCATGTCGCGGCCACCCGGAAAACGAGCCGCGACGATGGGTCGCGGCCGGCAGCCACGGCGCCGGGGAGTTTTCCCCGAGCAGAGTGCATGGAGGCGCCGTGGCCGAGCGTCCGCCTCCGCCGTAGCGGGCGGCCGGGGCGCCCCTGGAGGGGCCTGGCCTCTGTGGGGAAACGGACTGGTCTCTGACTCCGCGGCTAGGACGAAGCCGCGAAAGGTGCCGTTGTCGCCGGGACGGTCAGGGGACTCGTGGCGCGGGACTCAGGATTCCCCATGGGGAGGCCCCCAGGCTCAGGCCCCTGGCAACGGAAGGCTGAGTAAGCAGGCCCGGTCCCGGGGCCCGGCTTTCGGGGCTGGCCCGGCCCCAGCTGCTGGCACCAGGGAGGGGACCCCCGGAGGCTGAGGAGCGGGAGGCGTCGGCCTCCCCGGGGCCCGCCTCCCGGAGCTCCTCCCGGCGGTGCCGGAACGCGACGACACGCGATCCCGGACAGGGCCGCGGGGGGGCCGCCCTGCGGCCCTGTGGTGCCCGAAGTGTGTTCGCCGGGTGTTTTCCGGCCAATTCTCACGAGCGTTCTGCCCAAATCGGGATCGATTTGGGCAGAACGCTCGTGATAATTGGCCGGCGATGGGCAGCCCTGGTCAGCGCCCAGTTCCGCGTGGAGCAGGGCCCTTTCTCGCTCGGGGCATGTCGCGGCCACCCGGAAAACGAGCCGCGACGATGGGGCGCGGCCGGCAGCCGCGGCGCCGGGGAGTTTTCCCCGAGCAGAGTGCATGGAGGCGCCGTGGCCGGGCGTCCGCCTCCGCCGTGGCGGGCGGCCGGGGCGCCCCTGGAGGGGGCTGGCCTCTGTGGGGAAACGGACTGGTCTCGACTCCGCGGCTAGGACGAAGCCGCGAAAGGTGCCGTTGTCGCCGGGACGGTCGGGGGACTCGTGGCGCGGGACTCAGGGTTCCCCATGGGGAGGCCCCCAGGCTCAGGCCCCTGGCAACGGAAGGCTGAGCAAGCAGGCCCGGGCCAGGGCCCGTCTTTCGGGGCTGGCCCGGCCCCAGCTGCCGGCGCCAGGGAGGGGACCCCCGGAGGCTGAGGAGCGGGAGGCGTCGGCCGCCCCGGGGCCCGCCTCCCGGAGCTCCTCCCGGCGGTGCCGGAACGCGACGACCCGCGATCCCGGACAGGGCCCCGGGGGGGCCGCCCTGCGGCCCTGTGGTGCCCGAAGTGTGTTCGCCGGGCGTTTTCCGGCCAATTCTCACGAGCGTTCTGCCCAAATCGGGATCGATTTGGGCAGAACGCTCGTGAGAATTGGCCGGCGTTGGGCAGCCCTGGTCAGCGCCCAGTTCCGCGTGGAGCACGGCCCTTTCTCGCTCGGGGCATGTCGCGGCCACCCGGAAAACGAGCCTCGACGATGGGGCGCGGCCGGCAGCCGCGGCGCCGGGGTGTTTTCCCCGAGCAGAGTGCATGGAGGCGCCGTGGCCGGGCGTCCGCCTCCGCCGTGGCGGGCGGCCGGGGCGCCCCTGGAGGGGGCTGGCCTCTGTGGGGAAACGGACTGGTCTCTGACTCGGCGGCTAGGACGACGCCGCGAAAGGTGCCGTTGACGCCGGGACGGTCGGGGGACTCGTGGCGCGGGACTCAGGGTTCCCCATGGGGAGGCCCCCAGGCTCAGGCCCCTGGCAACGGAAGGCTGAGCAAGCAGGCCCGGGCCCGGGCCCGGCTTTCGGGGCTGGCCCGGCCCCAGCTGCCGGCGCCAGGGAGGGGACCCCCGGAGGCTGAGGAGCGGGAGGCGTCGGCCGCCCCGGGGCCCGCCTCCCGGAGCTCCTCCCGGCGGTGCCCGAACGCGACGACCCGCGATCCCGGACAGGGCCCCGGGGGGGCCGCCCTGCGGCCCTGTGGTGCCCGAAGTGTGTTCGCCGGGCGTTTTCCGGCCAATTCTCACGAGCGTTCTGCCCAAATCGGGATCGATTTGGGCAGAACGCTCGTGAGAATTGGCCGGCGTTGGGCAGCCCTGGTCAGCGCCCAGTTCCGCGTGGAGCAGGGCCCTTTCTCTCTCGGGGCATATCGCGGCCACCCGGAAAACGAGCCGCGACGATGGGGCGCGGCCGGCAGCCGCGGCGTTTTCCCCGAGCAGAGTGCATGGAGGCGCCGTGGCCGGGCGTCCGCCTCCGCCGTGGCGGGCGGCCGGGGCGCCCCTGGAGGGGGCTGGCCTCTGTGGGGAAACGGACTGGTCTCTGACTCCGCGGCTAAGACGAAGCCGCGAAAGGTGCCGTTGTCGCCGGGACGGTCGGGGGACTCGTGGCGCGGGACTCAGGGTTCCCCATGGGGAGGCCCCCAGGCTCAGGCCCCTGGCAACGGAAGGCTGAGCAAGCAGGCCCGGGCCCGAGCCCGGGCCCGGCTTTCGGGGCTGGCCCGGCCCCAGCTGCCGGCGCCAGGGAGGGGACCCCCGGAGGCTGAGGAGCGGGAGGCGTCGGCCGCCCCGGGGCCCGCCTCCCGGAGCTCCTCCCGGCGGTGCCGGAACGCGACGACCCGCGATCCCGGACAGGGCCCCGGGGGGGCCGCCCTGCGGCCCTGTGGTGCCCGAAGTGTGTTCGCCGGGCGTTTTCCGGCCAATTCTCACGAGCGTTCTGCCCAAATCGGGATCGATTTGGGCAGAACGCTCGTGAGAATTGGCCGGCGTTGGGCAGCCCTGGTCAGCGCCCAGTTCCGCGTGGAGCAGGGCCCTTTCTCGCTCGGGGCATGCCGCGGCCACCCGGAAAACGAGCCGCGACGATGGGGCGCGGCCGGCAGCCGCGGCGCCGGGGAGTATTCCCCGAGCAGAGTGCATGGAGGCGCCGTGGCCGGGCGTCCGCCTCCGCCGTGGCGGGCGGCCGGGGCGCCCCTGGAGGGGGCTGGCCTCTGTGGGGAAACGGACTGGTCTCTGACCCGCGGCTAGGACGAAGCCGCGAAAGGTGCCGTTGTCGCCGGGACGGTCGGGGGACTCGTGGCGCGGGACTCAGGGTTCCCCATGGGGAGGCCCCCAGGCTCAGGCCCCTGGCAACGGAAGGCTGAGAAAGCAGACCCGGGCCCGGGCCCGGCTTTCGGGGCTGGCCCGGCCCCAGCTGCCGGCGCCAGGGAGGGGACCCCCGGAGGCTGAGGAGCGGGAGGCGTCGGCCGCCCCGGGGCCCGCCTCCCGGAGCTCCTCCCGGCGGTGCCGGAACGCGACGACCCGCGTTCCCGGACAGGGCCCCGGGGGGGCCGCCCTGCGGCCCTGTGGTCCCCGAAGTGTGTTCGCCGGGCGTTTTCCGGCCAATTCTCACAAGCGTTCTGCCCAAATCGGGATCGATTTGGGCAGAACGCTCGTGAGAATTGGCCGGCGTTGGGCAGCCCTGGTCAGCGCCCAGTTCCGCGTGGAGCAGGGCCCTTTCTCGCTCGGGGCATGTCGCGGCCACCCGGAAAACGAGCCGCGACGATGGGGCGCGGCCGGCAGCCGCGGCGCCGCAGAGTTTTCCCCGAGCAGAGTGCATGGAGGCGCCGTGGCCGGGCGTCCGCCTCCGCCGTGGCGGGCGGGCGGGGCGCCCCTGGAGGGGGCTGGCCTCTGTGGGGAAACGGACTGGTCTCTGACTCGGCGGCTAGGACGAAGCCGCGAAAGGTGCCGTTGTCGCCGGGACGGTCGGGGGACTCGTGGCGCGGGATTCAGGGTTCCCCATGGGGAGGCCCCCAGGCTCAGGCCCCTGGCAACGGAAGGCTGAGCAAGCAGGCCCGGGCCCGGGCCCGGCTTTCGGGGCTGGCCCGGCCCCAGCTGCCGGCGCCAGGGAGGGGACCCCCGGAGGCTGAGGAGCGGGAGGCGTCGGCCGCCCCGGGGCCCGCCTCCCGGAGCTCCTCCCGGCGGTGCCGGAACGCGACGACCCGCGATCCCGGACAGGGCCCCGGGGGGGCCGCCCTGCGGCCCTGTGGTGCCCGAAGTGTGTTCGCCGGGCGTTTTCCGGCCAATTCTCACGAGCGTTCTGCCCAAATCGGGATCGATTTGGGCAGAACGCTCGTGAGAATTGGCCGGCGTTGGGCAGCCCTGGTCAGCGCCCAGTTCCGCGTGGAACAGGGCCCTTTCTCGCTCGGGGCATGTCGCGGCCACCCGGAAAACGAGCCGCGACGATGGGGCGCGGCCGGCAGCCACGGCGCCGGGGAGTTTTCCCCGAGCAGAGTGCATGGAGGCGCCGTGGCCGGGCGTCCGCCTCCGCCGTGGCGGGCGGCCGGGGCGCCCCTGGAGGGGGCTGGCCTCTGTGGGGAAACGGACTGGTCTCTGACTCCGCGGCTAGGACAAAGCCGCGAAAGGTGCCGTTGTCGCCGGGACGGTCGGGGGACTCGTGGCGCGGGACTCAGGGTTCCCCATGGGGAGGCCCCCAGGCTCAGGCCCCTGGCAACGGAAGG
Organism: Meles meles; assembly: GCF_922984935.1. NCBI lineage: Eukaryota > Metazoa > Chordata > Mammalia > Carnivora > Mustelidae > Meles > Meles meles. The sequence continues at coordinate 93,194 of NW_025721256.1, read as the reverse complement.
CTGAGCAAGCAGGCCCGGGCCCGGGCCCGGCTTTCGGGGCTGGCCCGGCCCCAGCTGCCGGCGCCAGGGAGGGGACCCCCGGAGGCTGAGGAGCGGGAGGCGTCGGCCTCCCCGCGGCATGCCTCCCGGAGCTCCTCCCGGCGGTGCCGGAACGCGACGACCCGCGATCCCGGACAGGGCCCCGGGGTGGCCGCCCTGCGGCCCTGTGGTGCCCGAAGTGTGTTCGCCGGGCGTTTTCCGGCCAATTCTCACGAGCGTTCTGCCCAAATCGGGATCGATTTGGGCAGAACGCTCGTGAGAATTGGCCGGCGTTGGGCAGCCCTGGTCAGCGCCCAGTTCCGCGTGGAGCAGGGCCCTTTCTCGCTCGGGGCATGACGCGGCCACCCGGAAAACGAGCCGCGACGATGGGGCGCGGCCGGCAGCCGCGGCGACGGGGAGTTTTCCCCGAGCAGAGTGCATGGAGGCGCCGTGGCCGGGCGTCCGCCTCCGCCGTGGCGGTCGGCCGGGGCGCCCCTGGAGGGGGCTGGCATCTGTGCTGAAACGGACTGACCTCTGACTCCGCGGCTAGGACGAAGCCGCGAAAGGTGCCGTTGTCGCCGGGACGGTCGGGGGACTCGTGGCGCGGGACTCATGGTTCCCCATGGGGAGGCCCCCAGGCTCAGGCCCCTGGCAACGGAAGGCTGAGCAAGCAGGCCCGGGCCCGAGCTCGGGCCCGGATTTCGGGGCTGGCCCGGCCCCAGCTGCCGGCGCCAGGGAGGGGACACCCGGAGGCTGAGGTGCGGGAGGCGTCGGCCGCCCCGGGGCCCGCCTCCCGGAGCTACTCCCGGCGGTGCCGGATCGCGACGACCCGCGATCCCGGACAGGGCCCCGGGGGGGCCCCCCAGCGGCCCTGTGGTGCCCGAAGTGTGTTCGCCGGGCGTTTTCCGGCCAATTCTCACGAGCGTTCTGCCCAAATCGGGATCGATTTGGGCAGAACGCTCGTGAGAATTGGCCGGCGTTGGGCAGCCCTGGTCAGCGCCCAGTGCCGCGTGGAGCAGGGCCCTTTCTCGCTTGGGGCATGTCGCGGCCACCCGGAAAACGAGCCGCGACGATGGGGCGCGGCCGGCAGCCGCGGCGCCGGGGAGTTTTCCCGAGCAGAGTGCATGGAGGCGCCGTGGCCGGGCGTCCGCCTCCGCCGTGGCGGGCGGCCGGGGGCCCCTGGAGGGGTCTGGCCTCTGTGGGGGAACGGACTGGTCTCTGACTCCGCGGCAAGGACGATGCCGCGAAAGGTGCCGTTGTCGCAGGGACGGTCGGGGGACTCGTGGCGCGGGACTCAGGGTTCCCCATGGGGAGGCCCCCAGGCTCAGGTCCCTGGCAACGGAAGGCTGAGCAAGCAGGCCCGGGCCCGGGCCCGGGTTTCGGGGCTGGCCCGGCCCCAGCTGCCGGCGCCAGGGAGGGTACCCCCGGAGGCTGAGGAGCGGGAGGCGTCGGCCGCACCGGGGCCCGCCTCCCGGAGCCCCCCCCGGCGGTGCCGGAACGCGACGACCCGCGATCCCGGACAGGGCCCCGGGGGGGCCGCCCTGCGGCCCTGTGGTGCCCGAAGTGTGTTCGCCGGGCGTTTTCCGGCCAATTCTCACGAGCGTTCTGCCCAAATCGGGATCGATTTGGGCAGAACGCTCGTGAGAATTGGCCGGCGTTGGGCAGCCCTGGTCAGCGCCCAGTTCCGCGTGGAGCAGGGCCCGTTCTCGCTCGGGGCATGGCGCGGCCACCCGGAAAACGAGCCGCGACGATGGGGCGCGGCCGGCAGCCGCGGCGCCGGGGAGTTTTCCCCGAGCAGAGTGCATGGAGGCGCCGTGGCCGGGCGTCCGCCTCCGCCGTGGCGGGCGGCCGGGGCGCCCCTGGAGGGGGCTGGCCTCTGTGGGGGAACGGACTGGTCTCTGACTCCGCGGCTAGGACGAAGCCGCGAAAGGTGCCGTTGTCGCCGGGACGGTTGCGGGACACGTGGCGCGGGACTCAGGGTTCCCCATGGGGAGGCCCCCAGGCTCAGGCCCCTGGCAACGGAAGGCTGAGCAAGCAGGCCCGGGCCAGAGTCCGGGCCCGGCTTTCGGGGCTGGCCCGGCCCCAGCTGCCGGCGCCTGGGAGGGGACCCCCGGAGGCTGAGGAGCGGGAGGCGTCGGCCGCCCCGGGGCCCGCCTCCCGGAGCTCCTCCCGGCGGTGCCCGAACGCGACGACCCGCGATCCCGGACAGGGCCCCGGGGGGGCCGCCCTGCGGCCCTGTGGTGCCCGAAGTGTGTTCGCCGGGCGTTTTCCGGCCAATTCTCACGAGCGTTCTGCCCAAATCGGGATCGATTTGGGCAGAACGCTCGTGAGAATTGGCCGGCGTTGGGCAGCCCTGGTCAGCGCCCAGTTCCGCGTGGAGCAGGGCCCTTTCTCTCTCGGGGCATGTCGCGGCCACCCGGAAAACGAGCCGCGACGATGGGGCGCGGCCGGCAGCCGCGGCGCCGGGGTGTTTTCCCCGAGCAGAGTGCATGGAGGCGCCGTGGCGGGGCGTCCGCCTCCGCCGTGGCGGGCGGCCGGGGCGCCCCTGGAGGGGGCTGGCCTCTGTGGGGAAACGGACTGGTCTCTGACTCCGCGGCTAAGACGAAGCCGCGAAAGGTGCCGTTGTCGCCGGGACGGTCGGGGGACTCGTGGCGCGGGACTCAGGGTTCCCCATGGGGAGGCCCCCAGGCTCAGGCCCCTGGCAACGGAAGGCTGAGCAAGCAGGCCCGGGCCCGAGCCCGGGCCCGGCTTTCGGGGCTGGCCCGGCCCCAGCTGCCGGCGCCAGGGAGGGGACCCCCGGAGGCTGAGGAGCGGGAGGCGTCGGCCGCCCCGGGGCCCGCCTCCCGGAGCTCCTCCCGGCGGTGCCGGAACGCGACGACCCGCGATCCCGGACAGGGCCCCGGGGGGGCCGCCCTGCGGCCCTGTGGTGCCCGAAGTGTGTTCGCCGGGCGTTTTCCGGCCAATTCTCACGAGCGTTCTGCCCAAATCGGGATCGATTTGGGCAGAACGCTCGTGAGAATTGGCCGGCGTTGGGCAGCCCTGGTCAGCGCCCAGTTCCGCGTGGAGCAGGGCCCTTTCTCGCTCGGGGCATGCCGCGGCCACCCGGAAAACGAGCCGCGACGATGGGGCGCGGCCGGCAGCCGCGGCGCCGGGGAGTATTCCCCGAGCAGAGTGCATGGAGGCGCCGTGGCCGGGCGTCCGCCTCCGCCGTGGCGGGCGGCCGGGGCGCCCCTGGAGGGGGCTGGCCTCTGTGGGGAAACGGACTGGTCTCTGACCCGCGGCTAGGACGAAGCCGCGAAAGGTGCCGTTGTCGCCGGGACGGTCGGGGGACTCGTGGCGCGGGACTCAGGGTTCCCCATGGGGAGGCCCCCAGGCTCAGGCCCCTGGCAACGGAAGGCTGAGAAAGCAGACCCGGGCCCGGGCCCGGCTTTCGGGGCTGGCCCGGCCCCAGCTGCCGGCGCCAGGGAGGGGACCCCCGGAGGCTGAGGAGCGGGAGGCGTCGGCCGCCCCGGGGCCCGCCTCCCGGAGCTCCTCCCGGCGGTGCCGGAACGCGACGACCCGCGTTCCCGGACAGGGCCCCGGGGGGGCCGCCCTGCGGCCCTGTGGTCCCCGAAGTGTGTTCGCCGGGCGTTTTCCGGCCAATTCTCACGAGCGTTCTGCCCAAATCGGGATCGATTTGGGCAGAACGCTCGTGAGAATTGGCCGGCGTTGGGCAGCCCTGGTCAGCGCCCAGTTCCGCGTGGAGCAGGGCCCTTTCTCGCTCGGGGCATGTCGCGGCCACCCGGAAAACGAGCCGCGACGATGGGGCGCGGCCGGCAGCCGCGGCGCCGCAGAGTTTTCCCCGAGCAGAGTGCATGGAGGCGCCATGGCCGGGCGTGCGCCTCCGCCGTGGCGGGCGGGCGGGGCGCCCCTGGAGGGGGCTGGCCTCTGTGGGGAAACGGACTGGTCTCTGACTCGGCGGCTAGGACGAAGCCGCGAAAGGTGCCGTTGTCGCCGGGACGTTCGGGGGACTCGTGGCGCGGGACTCAGGGTTCCCCATGGGGAGGCCCCCAGGCTCAGGCCCCTGGCAACGGAAGGCTGAGCAAGCAGGCCCGGGCCCGGGCCCGGCTTTCGGGGCTGGCCCGGCCCCAGCTGCCGGCACCAGGGAGGGGACCCCCGGAGGCTGAGGAGCGGGAGGCGTCGGCCGCCCCGGGGCCCGCCTCCCGGAGCTCCTCCCGGCGGTGCCGGAACGCGACGACCCGCGATCCCGGACAGGGCCCCGGGGGGGCCGCCCTGCGGCCCTGTGGTGCCCGAAGTGTGTTCGCCGGGCGTTTTCCGGCCAATTCTCACGAGCGTTCTGCCCAAATCGGGATCGATTTGGGCAGAACGCTCGTGAGAATTGGCCGGCGTTGGGCAGCCCTGGTCAGCGCCCAGTTCCGCGTGGAGCAGGGGCCCTTTCTCGCTCGGGGCATGTCGCGGCCACCCGGAAAACGAGCCGCGACGATGGGGCGCGGCCAGCAGCCGCGGCGCCGCAGAGTTTTCCCCGAGCAGAGTGCATGGAGGCACCGTGGCCGGGCGTCCGCCTCCGCCGTGGTGGGCGGCCGGGGCGCCCCTGGAGGGGGCTGGCCTCTGTGGGGAAACGGACTGGTCTCTGACTCCGCGGCTAAGACGAAGCCGCGAAAGGTGCCGTTGTCGCCGGGACGGTCGGGGGACTCGTGGCGCGGGACTCAGGGTTCCCCATGGGGAGGCCCCCAGGCTCAGGCCCCTGGCAACGGAAGGCTGAGCAAGCAGGCCCGGGCCCGAGCTCGGGCCCGGATTTCGGGGCTGGCCCGGCCCCAGCTGCCGGCGCCAGGGAGGGGACACCCGGAGGCTGAGGTGCGGGAGGCGTCGGCCGCCCCGGGGCCCGCCTCCCGGAGCTACTCCCGGCGGTGCCGGATCGCGACGACCCGCGATCCCGGACAGGGCCCCGGGGGGGCCGCCCTGCGGCCCTGTGTTGCCCGAAGTGTGTTCGCCGGGCGTTTTCCGGCCAATTCTCACGAGCGTTCTGCCCAAATCAGGATCGATTTGGGCAGAACGCTCGTGAGAATTGGCCGGCGTTGGGCAGCCCTGGTCAGCGCCCAGTTCCGCGTGGAGCAGGGCCCTTTCTCGCTCGGGGCATGTCGCGGCCACCCGGAAAACGAGCCGCGACAATGGGGCGCGGCCGGCAGCCGCGGCGCCGGGGAGTTTTCCCCGAGCAGAGTGCATGGAGGCGCCGTGGCCGGGGCGTCCGCCTCCGCTGTGGCGGGCGGCCGGGGCGCCCCTGGAGGGGGCTGGCCTCTGTGGGGAAACGGACTGGTCTCTGACTCCGCGGCTAGGACGAAGCCGCGAAAGGTGCCGTTGTCGCCGGGACGGTCGGGGGACTCGTGGCGCGGGACTCAGGGTTCCCCATGGGGAGGCCCCCAGGCTCAGGCCCCTGGCAACGGAAGGCTGAGCAAGCAGGCCCGGGCCCGGGCCCGGCTTTCAGGGCTGGCCCGGCCCCAGCTGCCGGCGCCAGGGAGGGGACCCCCGGAGGCTGAGGAGCGGGAGGCGTCGGCCGCCCCGGGGCCCGCCTCCCGGAGCTCCCCCCGGCGGTGCCGGAACGCGACGACCCGCGATCCCGGACAGGGCCCCGGGGGGGCCGCCCTGCGGCCCTGTGGTGCCCGAAGTGTGTTCGCCGGGCGTTTTCCGGCCAATTCTCACGAGCGTTCTGCCCAAATCGGGATCGATTTGGGCAGAACGCTCGTGAGAATTGGCCGGTGTTGGGCAGCCCTGGTCAGCGCCCAGTTCCGCGTGAAGCAGGGCCCGTTCTCGCTCGGGGCATGGCGCGGCCACCCGGAAAACGAGCCACGACGATGGGGCGCGGCCGGCAGCCGCGGCGCCGGGGAGTTTTCCCCGAGCAGAGTGCATGGAGGCGCCGTGGTCGGGCGTCCGCCTCCGCCGTGGCGGGCGGCCGGGGCGCCCCTGGAGGGGGCTGGCCTCTGTGGGGAAACGGACTGGTCTCTGACTCCGCGGCTAGGACGAAGCCGCGAAAGGTGCCGTTGTCGCCGGGACGGTCGGGGGACTCGTGGTGCGGGACTCAGGGTTCCCCATGGGGAGGCCCCCAGGCTCAGGCCCCTGGCAACGGAAGGCTGAGCAAGCAGGCCCGGGCCCGGGCCCGGCTTTCGGGGCTGGCCCGGCCCCAGCTGCCGGAGCCAGGGAGGGGACCCCCGGAGGCAGCGGAGCGGGAGGCGTCGGCCGCCCCGGGGCCCGCCTCCCGGAGCTCCTCCCGGCGGTGCCGGAACGCGACGACCCGCGATCCCGGACAGGGCCCCGGGGGGGGCCGCCCTGCGGCCCTGTGGTGCCCGAAGTGTGTTCGCCGGGCGTTTTCCGGCCAATTCTCACGAGCGTTCTGCCCAAATCGGGATCGATTTGGGCAGAACGCTCGTGAGAATTGGCCGGCGTTGGGCAGCCCTGGTCAGCGCCCAGTTCCGCGTGGAGCAGGGCCCTTTCTCGCTCGGGGCATGTCGCGGCCACCCGGAAAAACGAGCCGCGACGATGGGGCGCGGCCGGCAGCCGCGGCCCGGGGAGTTTTCCCCGAGCAGAGTGTATGGAGGCGCCGTGGCCGGGCGTCCGCCTCCGCCGTGGCGGGCGGCCGGGGGCCCCTGGAGGGGGCTGTCCTCTGTGGGGAAACGGACTGGTCTCTGACTCCGCGGCTAGGAAGAAGCCGCGAAAGGTGCCTTTGTCGCCGGGAAGGTCGGGGGACTCGTGGCGGGGGACTCAGGGTTCCCCATGGGGAGGCCCCCAGGCTCAGGACCCTGGCAACGGAAGGCTGAGCAAGCAGGCCCGGGCCCGGGCTCGGGCCCGGATTTCGGGGCTGGCCCGGCCCCAGCTGCCGGCGCCAGGGAGGGGATCCCCGGAGGCTGAGGTGCGGGAGGCGTCGGCCGCCCCGGGGCCCGCCTCCCGGAGCTCCTCCCGGCGGTGCCGGATCGCGACGACCCGCGATCCCGGACAGGGCCCCGGGGGGGCCCCCCAGCGGCCCTGTGGTGCCCGAAGTGTGTTCGCCGGGCGTTTTCCCGGCCAATTCTCACGAGCGTTCTGCCCAAATCGGGATAGATTTGGGCAGAACGCTCGTGAGAATTGGCCGGCGTTGGGCAGCCCTGGTCAGCGCCCAGTGCCGTGTGGAGCAGGGCCCTTTCTCGCTCGGGGCATGCCGCGGCCACCCGGAAAACGAGCCGCGACGATGGGGCGCGGGCGGCAGCCGCGGCGCCGGGGAGTTTTCCCCGAGCAGAGTGCATGGAGGCGCCGTGGCCGGGCGTCCGCCTCCGCCGTGGCGGGCGGCCGGGGGCCCCTGGAGGGGTCTGGCCTCTGTGGGGGAACGGACTGGTCTCTGACTCCGCGGCAAGGACGATGCCGCGAAAGGTGCCGTTGTCGCAGGGACGGTCGGGGGACTCGTGGCGCGGGACTCAGGGTTCCCCATGGGGAGGCCCCCAGGCTCAGGCCCCTGGCAACGGAAGGCTGAGCAAGCAGGCCCGGGCCCGGGCCCGGGTTTCGGGGCTGGCCCGGCCCCAGCTGCCGGCGCCAGGGAGGGGACCCCCGGAGGCAGAGGAGCGGGAGGCCTCGGCCGCCCCGGGGCCCGCCTCCCGGAGCTCCTCCCGGCGGTGCCGGAACGCGACGACCCGCGATCCCGGACAGGGCCACGGGGGGGGCCGCCCTGCGGCCCTGTGGTGCCCGAAGTGTGTTCGCCGGGCGTTTTCCGGCCAATTCTCAAGAGCGTTCTGCCCAAATCGGGATCGATTTGGGCAGAACGCTCGTGAGAATTGGCCGGCGTTGGGCAGCCCTGGTCAGCGCCCAGGGCCGCGTGGAGCAGGACCCTTTCTCGCTCGGGGCATGGCGCGGCCACCCGGAAAACGAGCCGCGACGATGGGGCGCGGCCGGCAGCCGCGGCGCCGCAGAGTTTTCCCCGAGCAGAGTGCATGGAGGCGCCGTGGCCGGGCGTCCGCCTCCGCCGTGGCGGGCGGCCGGGGCGCCCCTGGAGGGGGCTGGCCTCTGTGGGGAAACGGACTGGTCTCTGACTCCGCGGCTAAGACGAAGCCGCGAAAGGTGCCGTTGTCGCCGGGACGGTCGGGGGACTCGTGGCGCGGGACTCAGGGTTCCCCATGGGGAGGCCCCCAGGCTCAGGCCCCTGGCAACGGAAGGCTGAGCAAGCAGGCCCGGGCCCGGGCACGGGCCCGGCTTTCGGGGCTGGCCCGGACCCAGCTGCCGGCGCCAGGGAGGGGACCCCCGGAGGCTGAGGAGCGGGAGGCGTCGGCCGCCCCGGGGCCCGCCTCCCGGAGCTCCTCCCGGCGGTGCCGGAACGCGACGACCCGCGATCCCGGAGAGGGCCCCGGGGGGGGCCGCCCTGCGGCCCTGTGGTGCCCGAAGTGTGTTCGCCGGGCGTTTTCCGGCCAATTCTCACGAGCTTTCTGCCCAAATCGGGATCGATTTGGGCAGAACGCTCGTGAGAATTGGCCAGTGTTGGGCAGCCCTGGTCAGCGCCCAGTTCCGCGTGCAGCAGGGCCCTTTCTAGCTCGGGGCATGGCGCGGCCACCCGGAAAACGAGCCGCGACGATGGGGCGCGGCCGGCAGCAGCGGCGCCGGGGAGTTTTCCCCGAGTAGAGTGGATGGAGGCGCCGTGGCCTGGCGTCCGCCTCCGCCGTGGCGGGCGGCCGGGGCGCCCCTGGAGGGGGCTGGCCTCTGTGGGGAAACGGATGGTCTCTCACTCCGCGGCTAGGACGAAGCCGCGAAAGGTGCCATTGTCGCCGGGTCGGTCGGGGGACTGGTGGCGCGGGACTCAGGGTTCCCCATGGGGAGGCCCCCAGGCTCAGGCCACTGGCAACGGAAGGCTGAGCAAGCAGGCCAGGGCCCGGGCCCGGCTCTCGGGGCTGGCCCGGCCCCAGCTGCCGGCGCCAGGGAGGGGACCCCCGGAGGCTGAGGAGCGGGAGGCGTCGGCCTCCAGGGCCACGCCTGCCGGAGCTCCTCCTGGCGGTGCCGGAACGCGACGACCCACGATCCCGGACAGGGCCCCGGGGGGGGCCGCCCTGCGGCCCTGTGTTGCCCGAAGTGTGTTCGCCGGGCGTTTTCCGGCCAATTCTCACGAGCATTCTGCCCAAATCGGGATCGATTTTGGCAGAACGCTCGTGAGAATTGGCCGGCGTTGGGCAGCCCTGGTCAGCGCCCAGTTCCGCGTGCAGCAGGGCCCTTTCTCGCTCGGGGCATGGCGCGGCCCCCCGGAAAACGAGCCGCGACAATGGGGCGCGGCCGGCAGCCGCGGCGCCGGGGAGTTTTCCCCGAGCAGAGTGGATGGAGGCGCCGTGGCCGGACGTCCGCCTCCGCCGTGGCGGGCGGCCGGGGATCCCCTGGAGGGGGCTGGCCTCTGTGGGGAAACGGACTGGTCTCTCACTCCGCGGCTAGATCGAAGCCGCGAAAGGTGCCGTTGTCGCCGGGACGGTCGGTGGACTCGTGACGAGGGACTCAGGGTTCCCCATGGGGAGGCCCCCAGGCTCAGGCCCCTGGCAACGGAAGCCTGAGCAAGCAGGCCCGGGCCCGGGCCCGGCTTTCGGGGCTGGTCCGGCCCCAGCTGCCGGCGCCAGGGAGGGGACCCCCGGAGGCTGAGGAGCGGGAGGCGTCGGCCTCCCCGGGGCACGCCTCCCGGAGCTCCTCCTGGCGGTGCCGGAACGCGACGACAGGCGATCCCGGACAGGGCCCCGGGGGGGGGCGCCCTGCAGCCCTGTGGTGCCCGAAGTGTGTTCGCCGGGCATTTTCCGGCCAATTCTCAAGAGCGTTCTGCCCAAATCGGGATCGATTTGGGCAGAACGCTCGTGAGAATTGGCCGGCGTTGGGCAGCCCTGGTCAGCGCCCAGTTCCGCGTGCAGCAGGGCCCTTTCTCGCTCGGGGCATGGCGCGGCCACCCGGAAAACGAGCCGCGACGATGGGGCGCGGCCGGCAGCCGCGGCGCCGGGGAGTTTTCCCCGAGCAGAGTGGATGGAGGCGCCGTGGCCGGGCGTCCGCCTCCGCCGTGGCGGGCGGCCGGGGCGCCCAGGAGGGGGCTGGCCTCTGTGGGGAAAAGGACTGGTCTCTCACTCCGCGTCTAGGACGAAGCCGTGAAAGGTGCCGTTGTCGCCGGGTCGGTCGGGGGACTCGTGGCGCGGGACTCAGGGTTCCCCATGGGGAGGCCCCCAGGCTCAGGCCCCTGGCAACGGAAGGCTGAGCAAGCAGGCCAGGGCCCGGGCCCGGCTCTCGGGGCTGGCCCGGCCCCAGCTGCCGGCGCCAGGGAGGGGACCCCCGGAGGCTGAGGAGCGGGAGGCGTCGGCCTCCCCGGGGCACGCCTCCAGGAGCTCCTCCTGGAGCTGCCGGAACGCGACGACCCGCGATCCCGGACAGGGCCCCGGGGGGGGCCGCCCTGCCGCCCTGTGGTGCCCGAAGTGTGTTCGCCGGGCGTTTTCCGGCCAATTCTCATGAGCGTTCTGCCCAAATCGGGATCGATTTGGGCAGAACGCTCGTGAGAATTCGCCGGCGTTGGGCAGCCCTGGTCAGCGCCCAGTTCCGCGTGCAGCAGAGCCCTTTCTCGCTCGGGGCATGGCGCGGCCACCCGGAAAACGAGCCGCGACGATGGGGCGCGGCCAGCAGCCGCGGCGCCGGGCAGTTTTCCCCCGAGCAGAGTGGATGGAGGCGCCGTGGCCGGGCGTCCGCCTCCGCCGTGGCGGGCGGCCGGGGCGCCCCTGGAGGGGGCTGGCCTCTGTGGGGAAACGGACTGGTCTCTCACTCCGCGGCTAGGACGAAGCCGCGAAAGGTGCCGTTGTGCCGGGACGGTCGGGGGACTCGTGGCGCGGGACTCAGGGTTCCCCATGGGGAGGCCCCCAGGCTCAGGCCCCTGGCAACGGAAGGCTGAGCAAGCAGGCCCGGGCCCGGGCCCGGCTTTCGGGGCTGGCCCGGCCCCAGCTGCCGGCGCCAGGGAGGGGACCCCCGGAGGCTGAGGAGCGGGAGGCGTCGGCCTCCCCGGGGCACGCGTCCCGGAGCTCCTCCTGGCGGTGCCGGAACGCGACGACCCGCGATCCCGGACAGGGCCCCGGGGGGGGCCGCCCTGCGGCCCTGTGGTGCCCGAAGTGTGTTCGCCGGGCTTTTTCCGGCCAATTCTCACGAGCGTTCTGCCCAAATCGGGATCGATTTGGGCAGAACGCTCGTGAGACTTGGCCGGCGTTGGGCAGCCCTGGTCCGCGCCCAGTTCCGCGTGCAGCAGGGCCCTTCTCGCTCGGGGCATGGCGCGGCCACACGGAAAACGAGCCACGACGATGGGGCGCGACCGGCAGCCTCGGCGCCGGGGAGTTTTCCCCGAGCAGAGTGGATGGAGGCGCCGTGGCCGGGCGTCCGCCTCCGCCGTGGCGGGCGGCCGGGGCGCCCCTGGAGGGGGCTGGCCTCTGTGGGGAAACGGACTAGTCTCTCACTCCGCGGCTAGGACGAAGCCGAGAAAGGTGCCAATGTCGCCGGGACGGTCGGGGGACTCGTGGCCTGGGACTCAGGGTTCCCCATGGGGAGGCCCCCAGGCTCAGGCCCCTGGCAAAGGAAGGCTCAGCAAGCAGGTCAGGGCCCGGGCCCGGCTTTCGGGGCTGGCCCGGCCCCAGCTGCCGGCGCCAGGGAGGGGACCCCCGGAGGCTGAGGAGCGGGAGGCGTCGGCCTCCAGGGGCACGCCTGCCGGAGCTCCTCCTGGCGGTGCCGGAATGCGACGACCCACGATCCCGGACAGGGCCCCGGGGGGGGCCGCCCTGCGGCCCTGTGTTGCCCGAAGTGTGTTCGCCGGGCGTTTTCCGGCCAATTCTCACGAGCATTCTGCCCAAATCGGGATCGATTTTGGCAGAACGCTCGTGAGAATTGGCCGGCGTTGGGCAGCCCTGGTCAGCGCCCAGTTCCGCGTGCAGCAGGGCCCTTTCTCGCTCGGGGCATGGCGCGGCCCCCCGGGAAAACGAGCCGCAACAATGGGGCGCGGCCGGCAGCCGCGGCGCCGGGGAGTTTTCCCCGAGCAGAGTGGATGGAGGCGCCGTGGCCGGGCGTCCGCCTCCGCCGTGGCGGGCGGCCGGGGAGCCCCTGGAGGGGGCTGGCCTCTGTGGGGAAACGGACTGGTCTCTCACTCCGCGGCTAGGACGAAGCCGCGAAAGGTGCCGTTGTCGCCGGGACGGTCGGTGGACTCGTGACGAGGGACTCAGGGTTCCCCATGGGGAGGCCCCCAGGCTCAGGCCCCTGGCAACGGAAGCCTGAGCAAGCAGGCCCGGGCCCGGGCCCGGCTTTCGGGGCTGGTCCGGCCCCAGCTGCCGGCGCCAGGGAGGGGACCCCCGGAGGCTGAGGAGCGGGAGGCGTCGGCCTCCCCGGGGCACGCCTCCCGGAGCTCCTCCTGGCGGTGCCGGAACGCGACGACAGGCGATCCCGGACAGGGCCCCGGGGGGGGGGCGCCCTGCAGCCCTGTGGTGCCCGAAGTGTGTTCGCCGGGCATTTTCCGGCCAATTCTCACGAGCGTTCTGCCCAAATCGGGATCGATTTGGGCAGAACGCTCGTGAGAATTGGCCGGCGTTGGGCAGCCCTGGTCAGCGCCCAGTTCCGCGTGCAGCAGGGCCCTTTCTCGCTCGGGGCATGGCGCGGCCACCCGGAAAACGAGCCGCGACGATGGGGCGCGGCCGGCAGCCGCGGCGCCGGGGAGTTTTCCCCGAGCAGAGTGGATGGAGGCGCCGTGGCCGGGCGTCCGCCTCCGCCGAGGCGGGCGGCCGGGGCGCCCCTGGAGGGGGCTGGCCTCTGTGGGGAAACGGACTGGTCTCTCACTCCGCGGCTAGGACGAAGCCGCGAAAGGTGCCGTTGTCGCCGGGACGGTCGGGGGACTCGTGGCGCGGGACTCAGGGTTCCCCATGGGGAGGCCCCCAGGCTCAGGCCCCTGGCAACGGAAGGCTGAGCAAGCAGGCCCGGGCCCGGGCCCGGCTTTCGGGGCTGGCCTGGCCCCAGCTGCCGGCGCCAGGGAGGGGACCCCCGGAGGCTGAGGAGCGGGAGGCGTCGGCCTCCCCGGGGCACGCCTCCCGGAGCTCCTCCTGGCGGTGCCGGAACGCGACGACCCGCGATCCCGGACAGGGCCCCGGGGGGGGGGCCGCCCTGCGGCCCTGTGGTGCCCGAAGTGTGTTCGCCGGGCGTTTTCCGGCCAATTCTCACGAGCGTTCTGCCCAAATCGGGATCGATTTGGGCAAAACGCTCGTGAGAATTGGCCGGCGTTGGGCAGCCCTGGTCAGCGCCCAGTTCCGCGTGCAGCCGGGCCCTTTCTCGCTCGGGGCATGGCGCGGCCACCCGGAAAACGAGCCGCGACGATGGGGCGCGGCCGGCAGCTGCGGCGCCGGGCTGTTTTCCCCGAGCAGAGTGGATGGAGGCGCGGTGGCCGGGCGTCCGCCTCCGCCGTGGCGGGCGGCCGGGGCGCCCCTGGAGGGGGCTGGCCTCTGTGGGGAAAAGGACTGGTCTCTCACTCCGCGGCTAGGACGAAGCCGTGAAAGGTGCCGTTGTCGCCGGGACGGTCGGCGGACTCGTGGCGCGGGACTCAGGGTTCCCCATGGGGAGGCCCCCAGGCTCAGGCCCCTGGCAACGGAAGGCTGAGCAAGCAGGCCCGGGCCCGGGCCCGGCTTTCGGGGCTGGCCCGGCCCCAGCTGCCGGCGCCAGGGAGGGGACCCCCGGAGGCTGAGGTGTGGGAGGTGTCGGCCTCCCCGGGGCACGCCTCCCGGAGCTCCTCCTGGAGGTGCCGGAACGCGACGACCCGCGATCCCGGACAGGGCCCCGGGGGGGGCCGCCCTGCGGCCCTGTGGTGCCCGAAGTGTGTTCGCCGGGCGTTATCCGGCCAATTATCACGAGCGTTCTGCCCAAATCGGGATCGATTTGGGCAGAACGCTCGTGAGAATTGGCCGGCGTTGGGCAGCCCTGGTCAGCGCCCAGTTCCGCGTGCAGCAGGGCCCTTTCTCGCTCGGGGCATGGCGCGGCCACCCGGAAAACGAGCCGCGACGATGGGGCGCGGCCGGCAGCCGCGACGCCGGGCAGTTTTCCCCGAGCAGAGTGGATGGAGGCGCCGTGGCCGGGCGTCCGCCTCCGCCGTGGCGGGCGGCCGGGGCGCCCCTGGAGGGGGCTGGCCTCTGTGGGGAAACGGACTGGTCTCTCACTCCGCGGCTAGGACGAAGCCGCGAAAGGTGCCGTTGTCGCCGGGACGGTCGGGGGACTCGTGGCGCGGGACTCAGGGTTCCCCATGGGGAGGCCCCCATGCTCAGGCCCCTGGCAACGGAAGGCTGAGCAAGCAGGCCCGGGCCCGGGCCCGGCTTTCGGGGCTGGCCCGGCCCCAGCTGCCGGCGCCAGGGAGGGGACCACCGGAGGCTGAGGAGCGGGAGGCGTCGGCCTCCCCGGGGCACGCCTCCCGGAGCTCCTCCTGGCGGTGCCGGAACGCGACGACAGGCGATCCCGGACAGGGCCCCGGGGGGGGGCCGCCCTGCAGCCCTGTGGTGCCCGAAGTGTGTTCGCCGGGCGTTTTCCGGCCAATTCTCACGAGCGTTCTGCCCAAATCGGGATCGATTTGGGCAGAACGCTCGTGAGAATTGGCCGGCGTTGGGCAGCCCTGGTCAGCGCCCAGTTCCGCGTGCAGCCGGGCCCTTTCTCGCTCGGGGCATGGCGCGGCCACCCGGAAAACGAGCCGCGACGATGGGGCGCGGCCGGCAGCTGCGGCGCCGGGCTGTTTTCCCCGAGCAGAGTGGATGGAGGCGCCGTGGCCGGGCGTCCGCCTCCGCCGTGGCGGGCGGCCGGGGAGCCCCTGGAGGGGGCTGGCCTCTGTGGGGAAACGGACTGGTCTCTCACTCCGCGGCTAGGACGAAGCCGCGAAAGGTGCCGTTGTCGCCGGGACGGTCGGGGGACTCGTGGCGCGGGACTCAGTGTTCCCCATGGGGAAGCCCCCAGGCTCAGGCCCCTGGCAACGGAAGGCTGAGCAAGCAGGCCCGGGCCCGGGCCCGGCTTTCGGGGCTGGGCTGGCCCCAGCTTCCGGCGCCAGGGAGGGGACCCCCAGAGGCTGAGGAGCGGGAGGCGTCGGCCTCCCCGGGGCACGCCACCCGGAGCTCCTCCTGGCGGTGACGGAACGCGACGACCCGCGATCCCGGACAGGGCCCCGGGGGGGGCCGCCCTGCGGCCCTGTGGTGCCCGAAGTGTGTTCGCCGGGCGTTTTCCGGCCAATTCTCACGAGCTTTCTGCCCAAATCGGGATCGATTTGGGCAGAACGCTCGTGAGAATTGGCCAGCGTTGGGCAGCCCTGGTCAGCGCCCAGTTCCGCGTGCAGCAGGGCCCTTTCTAGCTCGGGGCATGGCGCAGCCACCCGGAAAACGAGCCGCGACGATGGGGCGCGGTCGGCAGCCGCGGCGCCGGGCAGTTTTCCCCAAGCAGAGTGGATGGAGGCGCCGTGGCCGGGCGTCCGCCTCCGCCGTGGCGGGCGGCCGGGGCGCCCCTGGAGGGGGCTGGCCTCTGTGGGGAAACGGACTGGTCTCTCACTCCGCGGCTAGGACGAAGGCGCGAAAGGTGCCGTTGTCGCCGGGACGGTCGGGGGACTCGTGGCGCGGGACTCAGGGTTCCCCATGGGGAGGCCCCCAGGCTCAGGCCCCTGGCAACGGAAGGCTGAGCAAGCAGGCCCGGGCCCGGGCCCGGCTTTCGGGGCTGGCCCGGCCCCAGCTGCCGGCGCCAGGGAGGGGCCCCCGGAGGCTGAGGAGCGGGAGGCGTCGGCCTCCCCGGGGCACGCGTCCCGGAGCTCCTCCTGGCGGTGCCGGAACGCGACGACCCGCGATCCCGGACAGGGCCCCGGGGGGGGCCGCCCTGCGGCCCTGTGTTGCCCGAAGTGTGTTCGCCGGGCGTTTTCCGGCCAATTCTCACGAGCGTTCTGCCAAAATGGATCCCGATTTGGGCAGAACGCTCGTGAGAATTGGCCGGCGTTGGGCAGCCCTGGTCAGCGCCCAGTTCCGCGTGCAGCAGGGCCCTTCTCGCACGGGGCATGGCGCGGCCACCCGGAAAACGAGCCACGACGATGGGGCGTGACCGGCAGCCTCGGCGCCGGGGAGTTTTCCCCGAGCAGAGTGGATGGAGGCGCCGTGGCCGGGCGTCCGCCTCCGCCGTGGCGGGCGGCCGGGGCGCCCCTGGAGGGGGCTGGCCTCTGTGGGGAAACGGACTGGTCTCTCACTCCGCGGCTAGGACGAAGCCGCGAAAGGTGCCGTTGTCGCCGGGACGGTCGGGGGACTCGTGGCTCGGGACTCAGGGTTCCCCATGGGGAGGCCCCCAGGCTCAGGCCCCTGGCAACGGAAGGCTGAGCAAGCAGGCCCGGGCCCGGGCCCGGCTTTCGGGGCTGGCCCGGCCCCAGCTGCCGGCGCCAAGGAGGGGACCCCCGGAGGCTGAGGTGCGGGAGGCGTCGGCCTCCCCGGGGCACGCCTCCCGGAGCTCCTCCTGGAGGTGCCGGAACGCGACGACCCGCGATCCCGGACAGGGCCCCGGGGGGGGCCGCCCTGCGGCCCTGTGGTGCCCAAAGTGTGTTCGCCGGGCGTTTTCCGGGCAATTCTCACGAGCGTTCTGCCCAAATCGGGATCGATTTGGGCAGAACGTTCGTGAGAATTGGCCGGCGTTGGGCAGCCCTGGTCAGCGCCCAGTTCCGCGTGCAGCAGGGCCCTTTCTCGCTCGGGGCATGGCGCGGCCACCCAGAAAACGAGCCGCGACGATGGGGCGCGGCCGCCAGCCGCGGCGCCGGGCAGTTTTCCCCGAGTAGAGTGGAAGGAGGCGCCGTGGCCGGGCGTCCGCCTCCGCCGTGGCAGGCGGCCGGGGCGCCCCTGGAGGGGGCTGGCCTCTGTGGGGAAACGGACTGGTCTCTCACTCCGCGGCTAGGACGAAGCCGCGAAAGGTGCCGTTGTCGCCGTGACGGTCGGGGGACTCGTGGCGCGGGACTCAGGGTTCCCCATGGGGAGGCCCCCAGGCTCAGGCCCCTGGCAACGGAAGGCTGAGCAAGCAGGCCCGGGCCCGGGCCCGGCTTTCGGGGCTGACCCGGCCCCAGCTGCCGGCGCCAGGGAGGGGACCCCCGGAGGCTGAGGAGCGGGAGGCGTCGGCCTCCCCGGGGCACGCCTCCCGGAGCTCCTCCTGGCGGTGCCGGAACGCGACGACCCGCGATCCCGGAGAGGGCCCCGGGGGGGGCCGCCCTGCGGCCCTGTGGTGCCCGAAGTGTGTTCACCGGGCGTTTTCCGGCCAATTCTCACGAGCGTTCTGCCCAAATCGGGATCGATTTGGGCAGAACGCTCGTGAGAATTGGCCGGCGTTGGGCAGCCCTGGTCAGCGCCCAGTTCCGCGTGCAGCAAGGCCTTTTCTCGCTCGGGGCATGGCGCGGCCACCCGGAAAACGAGCCGCGACGATGGGGCGCGGCCGGCAGCCGCGGCCCCGGGGAGTTTTCCCCGAGCAGAGTGGATGGAGGCGCCGTGGCCGGGCGTCCGGCTCCGCCGTGGCGGGCGGCCGGGGCGCCCCTGGAGGGGGCTGGCCTCTGTGGGGAAAAGGACTGGTCTCTCACTCCGCGGCTAGGACGAAGCCGCGAAAGGTGCCGTTGTCGCCGGGACGGTCGGGGGACTCGTGGCGTGGGACTCAGGGTTCCCCATGGGGAGGCCCCCAGGCTCAGGCCCCTGGCAACGGAAGGCTGAGCAAGCAGGCCCGGGCCCGGGCCCGGCTTTCGGGGCTGGCCCGGCCCCAGCTCCTGGCGCCAGGGAGGGGACCCCCGGAGGCTGAGGAGCGGGAGGCGTCGGCCTCCCCGGGGCACGCGTCCCGGAGCTCCTCCTGGCGGTGCCGGAACGCGACGACCCGCGATCCCGGACAGGGCCCCGGGGGGGGCCGCCCTGCGGCCCTGTGGTGCCCGAAGTGTGTTCGCCGGGCGTTTTCCGGCCAATTCTCACGAGCGTTCTGCCCAAATCGGGATCGATTTGGGCAGAACGCTCGTGAGACTTGGCCGGCGTTGGGCAGCCCTGGTCAGCGCCCAGTTCCGCGTGCAGCAGGGCCCTTTCTCGCTCGGGGCATGGCGCGGCCACCCGGAAAACGAGCCGCGACGATGGGGCGCGGCCGGCAGCCGCGGCGCCGGGCAGTTTTCCCCGAGCAGAGTGGATGGAGGCGCCGTGGCCGGGCGTCCGCCTCCGCCGTGGCGGGCGGCCGGGGCGCCCCTGGAGGGGGCTGGCCTCTGTGGGGAAACGGACTGGTCTCTCACTCCGCGGCTCGGACGAAGCCGCGAAAGGTGCCGTTGTCGCCGGGTCGGTAGGGGGACTCGTGGCGCGGGACTCAGGGTTCCCCATGGGGAGGCCCCCAGGCTCAGGCCCCTGGCAACGGAAGGCTGAGCAAGCAGGCCCGGGCCCGGGCCCGGCTTTCGGGGCTGGCCCGGCCCCAGCTGACGGCGCCAGGGAGGGGACCCCCGGAGGCTGAGGAGCGGGAGGCGTCGGCCTCCCCGGGGCTCGCCTCCCGGAGCTCCTCCTGGAGGTGCCGGAACGCGACGACCCGCGATCCCGGACAGGGCCCCGGGGGGGGCCGCCCTGCGGCCCTGTGGTGCCCAAAGTGTGTTCGCCGGGCGTTTTCCGGCCAATTCTCACGAGCGTTCTGCCCAAATCGGGATCGATTTGGGCAGAACGCTCGTGAGAATTGGCCGGCGTTGGGCAGCCCTGGTCAGCGCCCAGTTCCGCGTGCAGCAGGGCCCTTTCTCGCTCGGGGCATGGCGCGGCCACCCAGAAAACGAGCCGCGATGATGGGGCGCGGCCGGCTCCCGCGGCGCCGGGCAGTTTTCCCCGAGCAGAGTGGATGGAGGCGCCGTGGCCGGGCGTCCGCCTCCGCTGTGGCGGGCGGCCGTGGTGCCCCTGGAGGGGGCTGGCCTCTGTGGGGAAACGGACTAGTCTCTCACTCCGCGGCTAGGACGAAGCCGCGAAAGGTGCCGTTGTCGCTGGGACGGTCGGGAGACTCGTGGCGCGGGACTCAGGGTTCCCCATGGGGAGGCCCCCAGGCTCAGGCCCCTGGCAACGGAAGGCTGAGCAAGCAGGCCAGGGCCCGGGCCCGGCTCTCGGGGCTGGCCCGGCCCCAGCTGCCGGCGCCAGGGAGGGGACCCCCGGAGGCTGAGGAGCGGGAGGCGTCGGCCTCCCCGGGGCACGCGTCCCGGAGCTCCTCCTGGCGGTGCCGGAACGCGACGACCCGCGATCCCGGACAGGGCCCCGGGGGGGGCCGCCCTGCGGCCCTGTGGTGCCCGAAGTGTGTTCGCCGGGCGTTTTCCGGCCAATTCTCACGAGCGTTCTGCCCAAATCGGGATCGATTTGGGCAGAACGCTCGTGAGACTTGGCCGGCGTTGGGCAGCCCTGGTCAGCGCCCAGTTCCGCGTGCAGCAGGGCCCTTTCTCGCTCGGGGCATGGCGCGGCCACCCGGAAAACGAGCCCCGACGATGGGGCGCGGCCGGCAGCCGCGGCGCCGGGCAGTTTTCCCCGAGCAGAGTGGATGGAGGCGCCGTGGCCGGGCGTCCGCCTCCGCCGTGGCGGGCGGCCGGGGCGCCCCTGGAGGGGGCTGGCCTCTGTGGGGAAACGGACTGGTCTCTCACTCCGCGGCTAGGACGAAGCCGCGAAAGGTGCCGTTGTCGCCGGGTCGGTAGGGGGACTCGTGGCGCGGGACTCAGGGTTCCCCATGGGGAGGCCCCCAGGCTCAGGCCCCTGGCAACGGAAGGCTGAGCAAGCAGGCCCGGGCCCGGGCCCGGCTTTCGGGGCTGGCCCGGCCCCAGCTGCCGGCGCCAGGGAGGGGACCCCCGGAGGCTGAGGAGCGGGAGGCGTCGGCCTCCCCGGGGCTCGCCTCCCGGAGCTCCTCCTGGAGGTGCCGGAACGCGACGACCCGCGATCCCGGACAGGGCCCCGGGGGGGGCCGCCCTGCGGCCCTGTGGTGCCCAAAGTGTGTTCGCCGGGCGTTTTCCGGCCAATTCTCACGAGCGTTCTGCCCAAATCGGGATCGATTTGGGCAGAACGCTCGTGAGAATTGGCCGGCGTTGGGCAGCCCTGGTCAGCGCCCAGTTCCGCGTGCAGCAGGGCCCTTTCTCGCTCGGGGCATGGCGCGGCCACCCAGAAAACGAGCCGCGACGATGGGGCGCGTCCGCCAGCCGCGGCGCCGGGCAGTTTTCCCCGAGTAGAGTGGAAGGAGGCGCCGTGGCCGGGCGTCCGCCTCCGCCGTGGCAGGCGGCCGGGGCGCCCCTGGAGGGGGCTGGCCTCTGTGGGGAAACGGACTGGTCTCTCACTCCGCGGCTAGGACGAAGCCACGAAAGGTGCCGTTGTCGCCGGGACGTTCGGGGACTCGTGGCGCGGGACTCAGGGTTCCCCATGGGGAGGCCCCAAGGCTCAGGCCCCTGGCAACGGAAGGCTGAGCAAGCAGGCCCGGGCCCGGGCCCGGCTTTCGGGACTGGCCAGCCCCAGCTCCCGGCGCCAGGGAGGGGACCCCCGGAGGCTGAGGAGCGGGAGGCGTCGGCCTCCCCGGGGCACGCCTCCCGGAGCTCCTCCTGGAGGTGCCGGAACGCGACGACCCGCGATCCCGGACAGGGCCCCGGGGGGGGCCGCCCTGCGGCCCTGTGGTGCCCGAAGTGTGTTCGCCGGGCGTTTTCCGGCCAATTCTCACGAGCGTTCTGCCCAAATCGGGATCGATTTGGGTAGAACGCTCGTGAGAATTGGCCGGCATTGGGCAGCCCTGGTCAGCGCCCAGTTCCGCGTGCAGCAGGGCCCTTTCTTGCTCAGGGCATGGCGCGGCCACCCGGAAAACGAGCCGCGACGATGGGGCGCGTCCGGCAGCCGCGGCGCCGGGGAGTTTTCCCCGAGCAGAGTGGATGGAGGCGCCGTGGCCGGGCGTCCGCCTCCGCCGTGGCGGGCGGCCGGGGCGCCCCTGGAGGGGGCTGGCCTCTGTGGGGAAACGGACTGGTCTCTCACTCCGCGGCTAGGACGAAGCCGCGAAAGGTGTCGTCGCCGGGACGGTCTGGGGACTCGTGGCGCGGGACTCAGGGTTCCCCATGGGGAGGCCCCCAGGCTCAGGCCCCTGGCAACGGAAGGCTGAGCAAGCAGGCCCGGGCCCGGGCCCGGCTTTCGGGGCTGGCCCGGCCCCAGCTGCCGGCGCCAGGGATGGGACCCCGGAGGCTGAGGAGCGGGAGGCGTCGGCCTCCCCGGGGCACGCGTCCCGGAGCTCCTCCTGGCGGTGCCGGATCGCGACGACCCGCGATCCCGGACAGGGCCCCGTGGGGGGCCGCCCTGCGGCCCTGTGGTGCCCGAAGTGTGTTCGCCGGGCGTTTTCCGGCCAATTCTCACGAGCTTTCTGCCCAAATCGGGATCGATTTTGGCAGAACGCTCGTGAGAATTGGCCGGCGTTGGGCAGCCCTGGTCAGCGCCCAGTTCCGCATGCAGCAGGGCCCTTCTCGCACGGGGCATGGCGCGGCCACCCGGAAAACGAGCCACGACGATGGGGCGCGACCGGCAGCCTCGGCGCCGGGGAGTTTTCCCCGAGCAGAGTGGATGGAGGCGCCGTGGCCGGGCGTCCGCCTCCGCCGTGGCGGGCGGCCGGGGCGCCCCTGGAGGGGGCTGGCCTCTGTGGGGAAAAGGACTGGTCTCTCACTCCGCGCCTAGGACGAAGCCGCGAAAGGTGCCGTTGTGCCGGGACGGTCGGCGGACTCGTGGCGCGGGACTCAGGGTTCCCCATGGGGAGGCCCCCAGGCTCAGGCCCCTGGCAACGGAAGGCTGAGCAAGCAGGCCCGGGCCCGGGTCCGGCTTTCGGGGCTGGCCCGGCCCCAGCTGCCGGCGCCAGGGAGGGGACCCCCGGAGGCTGAGGAGCGGGAGGCGTCGGCCTCCCCGGGGCACGCCTCCCGGAGCTCCTCCTGGCGGTGCCGGAACGCGACGACCGGCGATCCCGGACAGGGCCCCGGGGGAGGCCGCTCTGCAGCCCTGTGTTGCCCGAAGTGTGTTCGCCGGGCGTTATCCGGCCAATTCTCACGAGCGTTCTGCCCAAATCGGGATCGATTTGGGCAGAACGCTCGTGAGAATTGGCCGGCGTTGGGCAGCCCTGGTCAGCGCCCAGTTCCGCGTGCAGCCGGGCCCTTTCTCGCTCGGGGCATGGCGCGGCCACCCGGAAAACGAGCCGCGACGATGGGGCGCGGCCGGCAGCTGCGGCGCCGGGCTGTTTTCCCCGAGCAGAGTGGATGGAGGCGCCGTGGCCGGGCGTCCGCCTCCGCCGTGGCGGGCGGCCGGGGAGCCCCTGGAGGGGGCTGGCCTCTGTGGGGAAACGGACTGGTCTCTCACTCCGCGGCTAGGACGAAGCCGCGAAAGGTGCCGTTGTCGCCGGGACGGTCGGGGGACTCGTGGCGCGGGACTCAGTGTTCCCCATGGGGAAGCCCCCAGGCTCAGGCCCCTGGCAACGGAAGGCTGAGCAAGCAGGCCCGGGCCCGGGCCCGGCTTTCGGGGCTGGGCTGGCCCCAGCTGCCGGCGCCAGGGAGGGGACCCCCAGAGGCTGAGGAGCGGGAGGCGTCGGCCTCCCCGGGGCACGCCTCCCGGAGCTCCTCCTGGCGGTGACGGAACGCGACGACCCGCGATCCCGGACAGGGCCCCGGGGGGGGCCGCCCTGCGGCCCTGTGGTGCCCGAAGTGTGTTCGCCGGGCGTTTTCCGGCCAATTCTCACGAGCTTTCTGCCCAAATCGGGATCGATTTGGGCAGAACGCTCGTGAGAATTGGCCAGCGTTGGGCAGCCCTGGTCAGCGCCCAGTTCCGCGTGCAGCAGGGCCCTTTCTAGCTCGGGGCATGGCGCAGCCACCCGGAAAACGAGCCGCGACGATGGGGCGCGGTCGGCAGCCGCGGCGCCGGGCAGTTTTCCCCAAGCAGAGTGGATGGAGGCGCCGTGGCCGGGCGTCCGCCTCCGCCGTGGCGGGCGGCCGGGGCGCCCCTGGAGGGGGCTGGCCTCTGTGGGGAAACGGACTGGTCTCTCACTCCGCGGCTAGGACGAAGGCGCGAAAGGTGCCGTTGTCGCCGGGACGGTCGGGGGACTCGTGGCGCGGGACTCAGGGTTCCCCATGGGGAGGCCCCCAGGCTCAGGCCCCTGGCAACGGAAGGCTGAGCAAGCAGGCCCGGGCCCGGGCCCGGCTTTCGGGGCTGGCCCGGCCCCAGCTGCCGGCGCCAGGGAGGGGCCCCCGGAGGCTGAGGAGCGGGAGGCGTCGGCCTCCCCGGGGCACGCGTCCCGGAGCTCCTCCTGGCGGTGCCGGAACGCGACGACCCGCGATCCCGGACAGGGCCCCGGGGGGGGCCGCCCTGCGGCCCTGTGTTGCCCGAAGTGTGTTCGCCGGGCGTTTTCCGGCCAATTCTCACGAGCGTTCTGCCAAAATCGATCCCGATTTGGGCAGAACGCTCGTGAGAATTGGCCGGCGTTGGGCAGCCCTGGTCAGCGCCCAGTTCCGCGTGCAGCAGGGCCCTTCTCGCACGGGGCATGGCGCGGCCACCCGGAAAACGAGCCACGACGATGGGGCGCGACCGGCAGCCTCGGCGCCGGGGAGTTTTCCCCGAGCAGAGTGGATGGAGGCGCCGTGGCCGGGCGTCCGCCTCCGCCGTGGCGGGCGGCCGGGGCGCCCCTGGAGGGGGCTGGCCTCTGTGGGGAAACGGACTGGTCTCTCACTCCGCGGCTAGGACGAAGCCGCGAAAGGTGCCGTTGTCGCCGGGACGGTCGGGGGACTCGTGGCGCGGGACTCAGGGTTCCCCATGGGGAGGCCCCCAGGCTCAGGCCCCTGGCAACGGAAGGCTGAGCAAGCAGGCCCGGGCCCGGGCCCGGCTTTCGGGGCTGGCCCGGCCCCAGCTGCCGGCGCCAGGGATGGGACCCCGGAGGCTGAGGAGCGGGAGGCGTCGGCCTCCCCGGGGCACGCGTCCCGGAGCTCCTCCTGGCGGTGCCGGATCGCGACGACCCGCGATCCCGGACAGGGCCCCGTGGGGGGCCGCCCTGCGGCCCTGTGGTGCCCGAAGTGTGTTCGCCGGGCGTTTTCCGGCCAATTCTCACGAGCTTTCTGCCCAAATCGGGATCGATTTTGGCAGAACGCTCGTGAGAATTGGCCGGCGTTGGGCAGCCCTGGTCAGCGCCCAGTTCCGCATGCAGCAGGGCCCTTCTCGCACGGGGCATGGCGCGGCCACCCGGAAAACGAGCCACGACGATGGGGCGCGACCGGCAGCCTCGGCGCCGGGGAGTTTTCCCCGAGCAGAGTGGATGGAGGCGCCGTGGCCGGGCGTCCGCCTCCGCCGTGGCGGGCGGCCGGGGCGCCCCTGGAGGGGGCTGGCCTCTGTGGGGAAAAGGACTGGTCTCTCACTCCGCGCCTAGGACGAAGCCGCGAAAGGTGCCGTTGTGCCGGGACGGTCGGCGGACTCGTGGCGCGGGACTCAGGGTTCCCCATGGGGAGGCCCCCAGGCTCAGGCCCCTGGCAACGGAAGGCTGAGCAAGCAGGCCCGGGCCCGGGCCCGGCTTTCGGGGCTGGCCCGGCCCCAGCTGCCGGCGCCAGGGAGGGGACCCCCGGAGGCTGAGGAGCGGGAGGCGTCGGCCTCCCCGGGGCACGCCTCCCGGAGCTCCTCCTGGCGGTGCCGGAACGCGACGACCGGCGATCCCGGACAGGGCCCCGGGGGAGGCCGCTCTGCAGCCCTGTGTTGCCCGAAGTGTGTTCGCCGGGCGTTATCCGGCCAATTCTCACGAGCGTTCTGCCCAAATCGGGATCGATTTGGGCAGAACGCTCGTGAGAATTGGCCGGCGTTGGGCAGCCCTGGTCAGCGCCCAGTTCCGCGTGCAGCCGGGCCCTTTCTCGCTCGGGGCATGGCGCGGCCACCCGGAAAACGAGCCGCGACGATGGGGCGCGGCCGGCAGCTGCGGCGCCGGGCTGTTTTCCCCGAGCAGAGTGGATGGAGGCGCCGTGGCCGGGCGTCCGCCTCCGCCGTGGCGGGCGGCCGGGGAGCCCCTGGAGGGGGCTGGCCTCTGTGGGGAAACGGACTGGTCTCTCACTCCGCGGCTAGGACGAAGCCGCGAAAGGTGCCGTTGTCGCCGGGACGGTCGGGGGACTCGTGGCGCGGGACTCAGTGTTCCCCATGGGGAAGCCCCCAGGCTCAGGCCCCTGGCAACGGAAGGCTGAGCAAGCAGGCCCGGGCCCGGGCCCGGCTTTCGGGGCTGGGCTGGCCCCAGCTGCCGGCGCCAGGGAGGGGACCCCCAGAGGCTGAGGAGCGGGAGGCGTCGGCCTCCCCGGGGCACGCCTCCCGGAGCTCCTCCTGGCGGTGACGGAACGCGACGACCCGCGATCCCGGACAGGGCCCCGGGGGGGGCCGCCCTGCGGCCCTGTGGTGCCCGAAGTGTGTTCGCCGGGCGTTTTCCGGCCAATTCTCACGAGCTTTCTGCCCAAATCGGGATCGATTTGGGCAGAACGCTCGTGAGAATTGGCCAGCGTTGGGCAGCCCTGGTCAGCGCCCAGTTCCGCGTGCAGCAGGGCCCTTTCTAGCTCGGGGCATGGCGCAGCCACCCGGAAAACGAGCCGCGACGATGGGGCGCGGTCGGCAGCCGCGGCGCCGGGCAGTTTTCCCCAAGCAGAGTGGATGGAGGCGCCGTGGCCGGGCGTCCGCCTCCGCCGTGGCGGGCGGCCGGGGCGCCCCTGGAGGGGGCTGGCCTCTGTGGGGAAACGGACTGGTCTCTCACTCCGCGGCTAGGACGAAGGCGCGAAAGGTGCCGTTGTCGCCGGGACGGTCGGGGGACTCGTGGCGCGGGACTCAGGGTTCCCCATGGGGAGGCCCCCAGGCTCAGGCCCCTGGCAACGGAAGGCTGAGCAAGCAGGCCCGGGCCCGGGCCCGGCTTTCGGGGCTGGCCCGGCCCCAGCTGCCGGCGCCAGGGAGGGGCCCCCGGAGGCTGAGGAGCGGGAGGCGTCGGCCTCCCCGGGGCACGCGTCCCGGAGCTCCTCCTGGCGGTGCCGGAACGCGACGACCCGCGATCCCGGACAGGGCCCCGGGGGGGGCCGCCCTGCGGCCCTGTGTTGCCCGAAGTGTGTTCGCCGGGCGTTTTCCGGCCAATTCTCACGAGCGTTCTGCCAAAATCGATCCCGATTTGGGCAGAACGCTCGTGAGAATTGGCCGGCGTTGGGCAGCCCTGGTCAGCGCCCAGTTCCGCGTGCAGCAGGGCCCTTCTCGCACGGGGCATGGCGCGGCCACCCGGAAAACGAGCCACGACGATGGGGCGCGACCGGCAGCCTCGGCGCCGGGGAGTTTTCCCCGAGCAGAGTGGATGGAGGCGCCGTGGCCGGGCGTCCGCCTCCGCCGTGGCGGGCGGCCGGGGCGCCCCTGGAGGGGGCTGGCCTCTGTGGGGAAACGGACTGGTCTCTCACTCCGCGGCTAGGACGAAGCCGCGAAAGGTGCCGTTGTCGCCGGGACGGTCGGGGGACTCGTGGCGCGGGACTCAGGGTTCCCCATGGGGAGGCCCCCAGGCTCAGGCCCCTGGCAACGGAAGGCTGAGCAAGCAGGCCCGGGCCCGGGCCCGGCTTTCGGGGCTGGCCCGGCCCCAGCTGCCGGCGCCAAGGAGGGGACCCCCGGAGGCTGAGGTGCGGGAGGCGTCGGCCTCCCCGGGGCACGCCTCCCGGAGCTCCTCCTGGAGGTGCCGGAACGCGACGACCCGCGATCCCGGACAGGGCCCCGGGGGGGGCCGCACTGCGGCCCTGTGGTGCCCAAAGTGTGTTCGCCGGGCGTTTTCCGGGCAATTCTCACGAGCGTTCTGCCCAAATCGGGATCGATTTGCGCAGAACGTTCGTGAGAATTGGCCGGCGTTGGGCAGCCCTGGTCAGCGCCCAGTTCCGCGTGCAGCAGGGCCCTTTCTCGCTCGGGGCATGGCGCGGCCACCCAGAAAACGAGCCGCGACGATGGGGCGCGGCCGCCAGCCGCGGCGCCGGGCAGTTTTCCCCGAGTAGAGTGGAAGGAGGCGCCGTGGCCGGGCGTCCGCCTCCGCCGTGGCAGGCGGCCGGGGCGCCCCTGGAGGGGGCTGGCCTCTGTGGGGAAACGGACTGGTCTCTCACTCCGCGTCTAGGACGAAGCCGCGAAAGGTGCCGTTGTCGCCGTGACGGTCGGGGGACTCGTGGCGCGGGACTCAGGGTTCCCCATGGGGAGGCCCCCAGGCTCAGGCCCCTGGCAACGGAAGGCTGAGCAAGCAGGCCCGGGCCCGGGCCCGGCTTTCGGGGCTGACCCGGCCCCAGCTGCCGGCGCCAGGGAGGGGACCCCCGGAGGCTGAGGAGCGGGAGGCGTCGGCCTCCCCGGGGCACGCCTCCCGGAGCTCCTCCTGGCGGTGCCGGAACGCGACGACCCGCGATCCCGGAGAGGGCCCCGGGGGGGGCCGCCCTGCGGCCCTGTGGTGCCCGAAGTGTGTTCACCGGGCGTTTTCCGGCCAATTCTCACGAGCGTTCTGCCCAAATCGGGATCGATTTGGGCAGAACGCTCGTGAGAATTGGCCGGCGTTGGGCAGCCCTGGTCAGCGCCCAGTTCCGCGTGCAGCAAGGCCTTTTCTCGCTCGGGGCATGGCGCGGCCACCCGGAAAACGAGCCGCGACGATGGGGCGCGGCCGGCAGCCGCGGCCCCGGGGAGTTTTCCCCGAGCAGAGTGGATGGAGGCGCCGTGGCCGGGCGTCCGCCTCCGCCGTGGCGGGCGGCCGGGGCGCCCCTGGAGGGGGCTGGCCTCTGTGGGGAAACGGACTGGTCTCTCACTCCGCGGCTAGGACGAAGCCGCGAAAGGTGCCGTTGTCGCCGGGACGGTCGGGGGGACTCGTGGCGCGGGACTCAGGGTTCCCCATGGGGAGGCCCCCAGGCTCAGGCCCCTGGCAACGGAAGGCTGAGCAAGCAGGCCCGGGCCCGGGCCCGGCTTTCGGGGCTGGCCCGGCCCCAGCTCCTGGCGCCAGGGAGGGGACCCCCGGAGGCTGAGGAGCGGGAGGCGTCGGCCTCCCCGGGGCACGCGTCCCGGAGCTCCTCCTGGCGGTGCCGGAACGCGACGACCCGCGATCCCGGACAGGGCCCCGGGGGGGGCCGCCCTGCGGCCCTGTGGTGCCCGAAGTGTGTTCGCCGGGCGTTTTCCGGCCAATTCTCACGAGCGTTCTGCCCAAATCGGGATCGATTTGGGCAGAACGCTCGTGAGACTTGGCCGGCGTTGGGCAGCCCTGGTCAGCGCCCAGTTCCGCGTGCAGCAGGGCCCTTTCTCGCTCGGGGCATGGCGCGGCCACCCGGAAAACGAGCCGCGACGATGGGGCGCGGCCGGCAGCCGCGGCGCCGGGCAGTTTTCCCCGAGCAGAGTGGATGGAGGCGCCGTGGCCGGGCGTCCGCCTCCGCCGTGGCGGGCGGCCGGGGCGCCCCTGGAGGGGGCTGGCCTCTGTGGGGAAACGGACTGGTCTCTCACTCCGCGGCTAGGACGAAGCCGCGAAAGGTGCCGTTGTCGCCGGGTCGGTAGGGGGACTCGTGGCGCGGGACTCAGGGTTCCCCATGGGGAGGCCCCCAGGCTCAGGCCCCTGGCAACGGAAGGCTGAGCAAGCAGGCCCGGGCCCGGGCCCGGCTTTCGGGGCTGGCCCGGCCCCAGCTGCCGGCGCCAGGGAGGGGACCCCCGGAGGCTGAGGAGCGGGAGGCGTCGGCCTCCCCGGGGCTCGCCTCCCGGAGCTCCTCCTGGAGGTGCCGGAACGCGACGACCCGCGATCCCGGACAGGGCCCCGGGGGGGGCCGCCCTGCGGCCCTGTGGTGCCCAAAGTGTGTTCGCCGGGCGTTTTCCGGCCAATTCTCACGAGCGTTCTGCCCAAATCGGGATCGATTTGGGCAGAACGCTCGTGAGAATTGGCCGGCGTTGGGCAGCCCTGGTCAGCGCCCAGTTCCGCGTGCAGCAGGGCCCTTTCTCGCTCGGGGCATGGCGCGGCCACCCAGAAAACGAGCCGCGATGATGGGGCGCGGCCGGCTCCCGCGGCGCCGGGCAGTTTTCCCCGAGCAGAGTGGATGGAGGCGCCGTGGCCGGGCGTCCGCCTCCGCTGTGGCGGGCGGCCGTGGTGCCCCTGGAGGGGGCTGGCCTCTGTGGGGAAACGGACTAGTCTCTCACTCCGCGGCTAGGACGAAGCCGCGAAAGGTGCCGTTGTCGCTGGGACGGTCGGGAGACTCGTGGCGCGGGACTCAGGGTTCCCCATGGGGAGGCCCCCAGGCTCAGGCCCCTGGCAACGGAAGGCTGAGCAAGCAGGCCAGGGCCCGGGCCCGGCTCTCGGGGCTGGCCCGGCCCCAGCTGCCGGCGCCAGGGAGGGGACCCCCGGAGGCTGAGGAGCGGGAGGCGTCGGCCTCCCCGGGGCACGCCTCCACGAGCTCCTCCTGGAGCTGCCGGAACGCGACGACCCGCGATCCCGGACAGGGCCCCGGGGGGGGCCGCCCTGCCGCCCTGTGGTGCCCGAAGTGTGTTCGCCGGGCGTTTTCCGGCCAATTCTCATGAGCGTTCTGCCCAAATCGGGATCGATTTGGGCAGAACGCTCGTGAGAATTGGCCGGCGTTGGGCATCCCTGGTCAGCGCCCAGTTCCGCGTGCAGCAGAGCCCTTTCTCGCTCGGGGCATGGCGCGGCCACCCAGAAAACGAGCCGCGACGATGGGGCGCGGCCGGCAGCCGCGGCCCCGGGGTGTTTTCCCCGAGCAGAGTGGATGGAGGCGCCGTGGCCGGGCGTCCGCCTCCGCCGTGGCGGGCGGCCGGGGCGCCCCTGGAGGGGGCTGGCCTCTGTGGGGAAACGGACTGGTCTCTCACTCCGCGGCTAGGACGAAGCCGCGAAAGGTGCCGTTGTCGCCGGGACGGTCGGGGGACTCGTGGCGCGGGACTCAGGGTTCCCCATGGGGAGGCCCCCAGGCTCAGGCCCCTGGCAACGGAAGGCTGAGCAAGCAGGCCCGGGCCCGGGCCCGGCTTTCGGGGCTGGCCCGGCCCCAGCTCCTGGCGCCAGGGAGGGGACCCCCGGAGGCTGAGGAGCGGGAGGCATCGGCCTCCCCGGGGCACGCGTCCCGGAGCTCCTCCTGGCGGTGCCGGAACGCGACGACCCGCGATCCCGGACAGGGCCCCGGGGGGGGCCGCCCTGCGGCCCTGTGGTGCCCGAAGTGTGTTCGCCGGGCGTTTTCCGGCCAATTCTCACGAGCGTTCTGCCCAAATCGGGATCGATTTGGGCAGAACGCTCGTGAGACTTGGCCGGCGTTGGGCAGCCCTGGTCAGCGCCCAGTTCCGCGTGCAGCAGGGCCCTTTCTCGCTCGGGGCATGGCGCGGCCACCCGGAAAACGAGCCGCGACAATGGGGCGCGGCCGGCAGCCGCGGCGCCGGGCAGTTTTCCCCCGAGCAGAGTGGATGGAGGCGCCGTGGCCGGGCGTCCGCCTCCGCCGTGGCGGGCGGCCGGGGCGCCCCTGGAGGGGGCTGGCCTCTGTGGGGAAACGGACTGGTCTCTCACTCCGCGGCTAGGACGAAGCCGCGAAAGGTGCCGTTGTCGCCGGGTCGGTAGGGGGACTCGTGGCGCGGGACTCAGGGTTCCCCATGGGGAGGCCCCCAGGCTCAGGCCCCTGGCAACGGAAGGCTGAGCAAGCAGGCCCGGGCCCGGGCCCGGCTTTCGGGGCTGGCCCGGCCCCAGCTGCCGGCGCCAGGGAGGGGACCCCCGGAGGCTGAGGAGCGGGAGGCGTCGGCCTCCCCGGGGCTCGCCTCCCGGAGCTCCTCCTGGAGGTGCCGGAACGCGACGACCCGCGATCCCGGACAGGGCCCCGGGGGGGGCCGCCCTGCGGCCCTGTGGTGCCCAAAGTGTGTTCGCAGGGCGTTTTCCGGCCAATTCTCACGAGCGTTCTGCCCAAATCGGGATCGATTTGGGCAGAACGCTCGTGAGAATTGGCCGGCGTTGGGCAGCCCTGGTCAGCGCCCAGTTCCGCGTGCAGCAGGGCCCTTTCTCGCTCGGGGCATGGCGCGGCCACCCAGAAAACGAGCCGCGATGATGGGGCGCGGCCGGGTCCCGCGGCGCCGGGCAGTTTTCCCCGAGCAGAGTGGATGGAGGCGCCGTGGCCGGGCGTCCGCCTCCGCTGTGGCGGGCGGCCGTGGTGCCCCTGGAGGGGGCTGGCCTCTGTGGGGAAACGGACTAGTCTCTCACTCCGCGGCTAGGACGAAGCCGCGAAAGGTGCCGTTGTCGCTGGGACGGTCGGGAGACTCGTGGCGCGGGACTCAGGGTTCCCCATGGGGAGGCCCCCAGGCTCAGGCCCCTGGCAACGGAAGGCTGAGCAAGCAGGCCAGGGCCCGGGCCCGGCTCTCGGGGCTGGCCCGGCCCCAGCTGCCGGCGCCAGGGAGGGGACCCCCGGAGGCTGAGGAGCGGGAGGCGTCGGCCTCCCCGGGGCACGCCTCCACGAGCTCCTCCTGGAGCTGCCGGAACGCGACGACCCGCGATCCCGGACAGGGCCCCGGGGGGGGCCGCCCTGCCGCCCTGTGGTGCCCGAAGTGTGTTCGCCGGGCGTTTTCCGGCCAATTCTCATGAGCGTTCTGCCCAAATCGGGATCGATTTGGGCAGAACGCTCGTGAGAATTGGCCGGCGTTGGGCATCCCTGGTCAGCGCCCAGTTCCGCGTGCAGCAGAGCCCTTTCTCGCTCGGGGCATGGCGCGGCCACCCAGAAAACGAGCCGCGACGATGGGGCGCGGACGGCAGCCGCGGCGCCGGGCAGTTTTCCCCGAGCAGAGTGGATGGAGGCGCCGTGGCCGGGCGTCCGCCTCCGCCGTGGCGGGCGGCCGGGGCGCCCCTGGAGGGGGCTGGCCTCTGTGGGGAAACGGACTGGTCTCTCACTCCGCGGCTAGGACGAAGCCGCGAAAGGTGCCGTTGTCGCCGGGACGGTCGGGGGACTCGTGGCGCGGGACTCAGGGTTCCCCATGGGGAGGCCCCCAGGCTCAGGCCCCTGGCAACGGAAGGCTGAGCAAGCAGGCCCGGGCCCGGGCCCGGCTTTCGGGGCTGGCCCGGCCCCAGCTGCCGGCGCCAGGGAGGGGACCCCCGGAGGCTGAGGAGCGGGAGGCGTCGGCCTCCCCGGGGCACGCCTCCCGGAGCTCCTCCTGGAGGTGCCGGAACGCGACGACCCGCGATCCCGGACAGGCCCCCGGTGGGGGCCGCCCTGCGGCCCTGAGGTGCCTGAAGTGTGTTCGTCGGGCGTTTTCCGGCCAATTCTCACGAGCTTTCTGCCCAAATCGGGATCGATTTGGGCAGAACGCTCGTGAGAATTGGCCAGCGTTGGGCAGCCCTGGTCAGCGCCCAGTTCCGCGTGCAGCAGGGCCCTTTCTAGCTCGGGGCATGGCGCAGCTACCCGGAAAACGAGCCGCGACGATGGGGCGCGGTCGGCAGCCGCGGCGCCAGGCAGTTTTCCCCAAGCAGAGTGGATGGAGGCGCCGTGGCCGGGCGTCCGCCTCCGCCGTGGCGGGCGGCCGGGGCGCCCCTGGAGGGGGCTGGCCTCTGTGGGGAAACGGACTGGTCTCTCACTCCGCGGCTAGGACGAAGGCGCGAAAGGTGCCGTTGTCGCCGGGACGGTCGGGGGACTCGTGGCGCGGGACTCAGGGTTCCCCATGGGGAGGCCCCCAGGCTCAGGCCCCTGGCAACGGAAGGCTGAGCAAGCAGGCCCGGGCCCGGGCCCGGCTTTCGGGGCTGGCCCGGCCCCAGCTGCCGGCGCCAGGGAGGGGCCCCCGGAGGCTGAGGAGCGGGAGGCGTCGGCCTCCCCGGGGCACGCGTCCCGGAGCTCCTCCTGGCGGTGCCGGAACGCGACGACCCGCGATCCCGGACAGGGCCCCGGGGGGGGCCGCCCTGCGGCCCTGTGTTGCCCGAAGTGTGTTCGCCGGGCGTTTTCCGGCCAATTCTCACGAGCGTTCTGCCAAAATCGATCCCGATTTGGGCAGAACGCTCGTGAGAATTGGCCGGCGTTGGGCAGCCCTGGTCAGCGCCCAGTTCCGCGTGCAGCAGGGCCCTTCTCGCACGGGGCATGGCGCGGCCACCCGGAAAACGAGCCACGACGATGGGGCGCGACCGGCAGCCTCGGCGCCGGGGAGTTTTCCCTGAGCAGAGTGGATGGAGGCGCCGTGGCCTGGCGTCCGCCTCCGCCGTGGCGGGCGGCCGGGGCGCCCCTGGAGGGGGCTGGCCTCTGTGGGGAAAAGGACTGGTCTCTCACTCCGCGGTTAGGACGAAGCCGCGAAAGGTGCCGTTGTCGCCGGGACGGTCGGGGGACTCGTGGCGCGGGACTCAGGGTTCCCCATGGGGAGGCCCCCAGGCTCAGGCCCCTGGCAACGGAAGGCTGAGCAAGCAGGCCCGGGCCCGGGCCCGGCTTTCGGGGCTGGCCCGGCCCCAGCTCCTGGCGCCAGGGAGGGGACCCCCGGAGGCTGAGGAGCGGGAGGCGTCGGCCTCCCCGGGGCACGCGTCCCGGAGCTCCTCCTGGCGGTGCCGGAACGCGACGACCCGCGATCCCGGACAGGGCCCCGGGGGGGGCCGCCCTGCGGCCCTGTGGTGCCCGAAGTGTGTTCGCCGGGCGTTTTCCGGCCAATTCTCACGAGCGTTCTGCCCAAATCGGGATCGATTTGGGCAGAACGCTCGTGAGACTTGGCCGGCGTTGGGCAGCCCTGGTCAGCGCCCAGTTCCGCGTGCAGCAGGGCCCTTTCTCGCTCGGGGCATGGCGCGGCCACCCGGAAAACGAGCCGCGACGATGGGGCGCGGCCGGCAGCCGCGGCGCCGGGCAGATTTCCCCGAGCAGAGTGGATGGAGGTGCCGTGGCCGGGCGTCCGCCTCCGCCGTGGCGGGCGGCCGGGGCGCCCCTGGAGGGGGCTGGCCTCTGTGGGGAAACGGACTGGTCTCTCACTCCGCGGCTAGGACGAAGCCGCGAAAGGTGCCGTTGTCGCCGGGTCGGTAGGGGGACTCGTGGCGCGGGACTCAGGGTTCCCCATGGGGAGGCCCCCAGGCTCAGGCCCCTGGCAACGGAAGGCTGAGCAAGCAGGCCCGGGCCCGGGCCCGGCTTTCGGGGCTGGCCCGGCCCCAGCTGCCGGCGCCAGGGAGGGGCCCGCGGAGGCTGAGGAGCGGGAGGCGTCGGCCTCCCCGGGGCACGCGTCCCGGAGCTCCTCCTGGCGGTGCCGGAACGCGATGACCCGCGATCCCGGACAGGGCCCCGGGGGGGGCCGCCCTGCGGCCCTGTGTTGCCCGAAGTGTGTTCGCCGGGCGTTTTCCGGCCAATTCTCACGAGCGTTCTGCCAAAATCGATCCCGATTTGGGCAGAACGCTCGTGAGAATTGGCCGGCGTTGGGCAGCCCTGGTCAGCGCCCAGTTCCGCGTGCAGCAGGGCCCTTCTCGCACGGGGCATGGCGCGGCCACCCGGAAAACGAGCCACGACGATGGGGCGCGACCGGCAGCCTCGGCGCCGGGGAGTTTTCCCCGAGCAGAGTGGATGGAGGCGCCGTGGCCGGGCGTACGCCTCCGCCGTGGCGGGCGGCCGGGGCGCCCCTGGAGGGGGCTGGCCTCTGTGGGGAAAAGGACTGGTCTCTCACTCCGCGGTTAGGACGAAGCCGCGAAAGGTGCCGTTGTGCCGGGACGGTCGGCGGACTCGTGGCGCGGGACTCAGGGTTCCCCATGGGGAGGCCCCCAGGCTCAGGCCCCTGGCAACGGAAGGCTGAGCAAGCAGGCCCGGGCCCGGGCCCGGCTTTCGGGGCTGACCCGGCCCCAGCTGCCGGCGCCAGGGAGGGGACCCCCGGAGGCTGAAGAGCGGGAGGCGTCGGCCTCCCCGGGGCACGCCTCCCGGAGCTCCTCCTGGCGGTGCCGTAACGCGACGACCCGCGATCCCGGAGAGGGCCCCGGGGGGGGCCGCCCTGCGGCCCTGTGGTGCCCGAAGTGTGTTCACCGGGCGTTTTCCGGCCAATTCTCACGAGCGTTCTGCCCAAATCGGGATCGATTTGGGCAGAACGCTCGTGAGAATTGGCCGGCGTTGGGCAGCCCTGGTCAGCGCCCAGTTCCGCGTGCAGCAAGGCCTTTTCTCGCTCGGGGCATGGCGCGGCCACCCGGAAAACGAGCCGCGACGATGGGGCGCGGCCGTCAGCCGCGGCCCCGGGGAGTTTTCCCCGAGCAGAGTGGATGGAGGCGCCGTGGCCGGGCGTCCGCCTCCGCCGTGGCGGGCGGCCGGGGCGCCCCTGGAGGGGGCTGGCCTCTGTGGGGAAACGGACTGGTCTCTCACTCCGCGGCTAGGACGAAGCCGCGAAAGGTGCCGTTGTCGCCGGGACGGTCGGGGGACTCGTGGCGCGGGACTCAGGGTTCCCCATGGGGAGGCCCCCAGGCTCAGGCCCCTGGCAACGGAAGGCTGAGCAAGCAGGCCCGGGCCCGGGCCCGGCTTTCGGGGCTGGCCCGGCCCCAGCTGCCGGCGCCAGGGAGGGGACCCCCGGAGGCTGAGGAGCGGAGGCGTCGGCCTCCCCGGGGCACGCGTCCCGGAGCTCCTCCTGGCGGTGCCGGAACGCGACGACCCGCGATCCCGGACAGGGCCCCGGGGGGGGCCGCCCTGCGGCCCTGTGGTGCCCGAAGTGTGTTCGCCGGGCGTTTTCCGGCCAATTCTCACGAGCGTTCTGCCCAAATCGGGATCGATTTGGGCAGAACGCTCGTGAGATTTGGCCGGCGTTGGGCAGCCCTGGTCAGCGCCCAGTTCCGCGTGCAGCAGGGCCCTTTCTCGCTCGGGGCATGGCGCGGCCTCCCGGAAAACGAGCCGCGACGATGGGGCGCGGCCGGCAGCCGCGGCGCCGGGCAGTTTTCCCCGAGCAGAGTGGATGGAGGTGCCGTGGCCGGGCGTCCGCCTCCGCCGTGGCAGGCGGCCGGGGCGCCCCTGGAGGGGGCTGGCCTCTGTGGGGAAACGGACTGGTCTCTCACTCCGCGGCTAGGACGAAGCCGCGAAAGGTGCCGTTGTCGCCGGGTCGGTAGGGGGACTCGTGGCGCGGGACTCAGGGTTCCCCATGGGGAGGCCCCCAGGCTCAGGCCCCTGGCAACGGAAGGCTGAGCAAGCAGGCCCGGGCCCGGGCCCGGCTTTCGGGGCTGGCCCGGCCCCAGCTGCCGGCGCCAGGGAGGGGACCCCCGGAGGCTGAGGAGCGGGAGGCGTCGGCCTCCCCGGGGCTCGCCTCCCGGAGCTCCTCCTTCAGGTGCCGGAACGCGACGACCCGCGATCCCGGACAGGGCCCCGGGGGGGGCCGCCCTGCGGCCCTGTGGTGCCCAAAGTGTGTTCGCCGGGCGTTTTCCGGCCAATTCTCACGAGCGTTCTGCCCAAATCGGGATCGATTTGGGCAGAACGCTCGTGAGAATTGGCCGGCGTTGGGCAGCCCTGGTCAGCGCCCAGTTCCGCGTGCAGCAGGGCCCTTTCTCGCTCTGCGCATGGCGCGGCCACCCAGAAAACGAGCCGCGACGATGGGGCGCGGCCGGCTCCCGCGGCTCCGGGCAGTTTTCCCCGATCAGAGTGGATGGAGGCGCCGTGGCCGGGCGTCCGCCTCCGCTGTGGCGGGCGGCCGTGGTGCCCCTGGAGGGGGCTGGCCTCTGTGGGGAAACGGACTAGTCTCTCACTCCGCGGCTAGGACGAAGCCGCGAAAGGTGCCGTTGTCGCTGGGACGGTCGGGAGACTCGTGGCGCGGGACTCAGGGTTCCCCATGGGGAGGCCCCCAGGCTCAGGCCCCTGGCAACGGAAGGCTGAGCAAGCAGGCCAGGGCCCGGGCCCGGCTCTCGGGGCTGGCCCGGCCCCAGCTGCCGGCGCCAGGGAGGGGACCCCCGGAGGCTGAGGAGCGGGAGGCGTCGGCCTCCCCGGGGCACGCCTCCAGGAGCTCCTCCTGGAGCTGCCGGAACGCGACGACCCGCGATCCCGGACAGGGCCCCGGGGGGGGCCGCCCTGCCGCCCTGTGGTGCCCGAAGTGTGTTCGCCGGGCGTTTTCCGGCCAATTCTCATGAGCGTTCTGCCCAAATCGGGATCGATTTGGGCAGAACGCTCGTGAGAATTGGCCGGCGTTGGGCATCCCTGGTCAGCGCCCAGTTCCGCGTGCAGCAGAGCCCTTTCTCGCTCGGGGCATGGCGCGGGCACCCAGAAAACGAGCCGCGACGATGGGGCGCGGCCGGCAGCCGCGGCGCCGGGCAGTTTTCCCCAAGCAGAGTGGATGGAGGCGCCGTGGCCGGGCGTCCGCCTCCGCCGTGGCGGGCGGCCGGGGCGCCCCTGGAGGGGGCTGGCCTCTGTGGGGAAACGGACTGGTCTCTCACTCCGCGGCTAGGACGAAGCCGCGAAAGGTGCCGTTGTCGCCGGGACGGTCGGGGGACTCGTGGCGCGGGACTCAGGGTTCCCCATGGGGAGGCCCCCAGGCTCAGGCCCCTGGCAACGGAAGGCTGAGCAAGCAGGTCCGGGCCCGGGCCCGGCTTTCGGGGCTGGCCCGGCCCCAGCTGCCGGCGCCAGGGAGGGGCCCCCGGAGGCTGAGGAGCGGGAGGCGTCGGCCTCCCCGGGGCACGCGTCCCGGAGCTCCTCCTGGCGGTGCCGGAACGCGACGACCCGCGATCCCGGACAGGGACACGGGGGGGGCCGCCCTGAGGCCCTGTGTTTCGCGAAGTGTGTTCGC
The DNA here is from genome assembly GCF_922984935.1 of Meles meles. Classification (NCBI taxonomy): domain Eukaryota; kingdom Metazoa; phylum Chordata; class Mammalia; order Carnivora; family Mustelidae; genus Meles; species Meles meles. The sequence continues at coordinate 55,509 of NW_025721256.1, read as the reverse complement.
CGGGCGTTTTCCGGCCAATTCTCACGAGCTTTCTGCCAAAATCGATCCCGATTTGGGCAGAACGCTCGTGAGAATTGGCCGGCGTTGGGCAGCCCTGGTCAGCGCCCAGTTCCGCGTGCAGCAGGGCCCTTCTCGCACGGGGCATGGCGCGGCCACCCGGAAAACGAGCCACGACGATGGGGCGCGACCGGCAGCCTCGGCGCCGGGGAGTTTTCCCCGAGCAGAGTGGATGGAGGCGCCGTGGCCTGGCGTCCGCCTCCGCCGTGGCGGGCGGCCGGGGCGCCCCTGGAGGGGGCTGGCCTCTGTGGGGAAAAGGACTGGTCTCTCACTCCGCGGTTAGGACGAAGCCGCGAAAGGTGCCATTGTGCCGGGACGGTCGGCGGACTCGTGGCGCGGGACTCAGGGTTCCCCATGGGGAGGCCCCCAGGCTCAGGCCCCTGGCAACGGAAGGCTGAGCAAGCAGGCCCGGGCCCGGGCCCGGCTTTCGGGGCTGACCCGGCCCCAGCTGCCGGCGCCAGGGAGGGGACCCCCGGAGGCTGAGGAGCGGGAGGCGTCGGCCTCCCCGGGGCACGCCTCCCGGAGCTCCTCCTGGCGGTGCCGGAACGCGACGACCCGCGATCCCGGAGAGGGCCCCGGGGGGGGCCGCCCTGCGGCCCTGTGGTGCCCGAAGTGTGTTCGCCGGGCGTTTTCCGGCCAATTCTCACGAGCGTTCTGCCCAAATCGGGATCGATTTGGGCAGAACGCTCGTGAGACTTGGCCGGCGTTGGGCAGCCCTGGTCAGCGCCCAGTTCCGCGTGCAGCAGGGCCCTTTCTCGCTCGGGGCATGGCGCGGCCACCCGGAAAACGAGCCGCGACGATGGGGCGCGGCCGGCAGCCGCGGCGCCGGGCAGTTTTCCCCGAGCAGAGTGGATGGAGGTGCCGTGGCCGGGCGTCCGCCTCCGCCGTGGCGGGCGGCCGGGGCGCCCCTGGAGGGGGCTGGCCTCTGTGGGGAAACGGACTGGTCTCTCACTCCGCGGCTAGGACGAAGCCGCGAAAGGTGCCGTTGTCGCCGGGTCGGTAGGGGGACTCGTGGCGCGGGACTCAGGGTTCCCCATGGGGAGGCCCCCAGGCTCAGGCCCCTGGCAACGGAAGGCTGAGCAAGCAGGCCAGGGCCCGGGCCCGGCTCTCGGGGCTGGCCCGGCCCCAGCTACCGGCGCCAGGGAGGGGACCCCCGGAGGCTGAGGAGCGGGAGGCGTCGGCCTCCCCGGGGCACGCCTCCAGGAGCTCCTCCTGGAGATGCCGGAACGCGACGACCCGCGATCCCGGACAGGGCCCCGGGGGGGGCCGCCCTGCCGCCCTGTGGTGCCCGAAGTGTGTTCGCCGGGCGTTTTCCGGCCAATTCTCATGAGCGTTCTGCCCAAATCGGGATCGATTTGGGCAGAACGCTCGTGAGAATTAGCCGGCGTTGGGCATCCCTGGTCAGCGCCCAGTTCCGCGTGCAGCAGAGCCCTTTCTCGCTCGGGGCATGGCGCGGCCACCCAGAAAACGAGCCGCGACGATGGGGCGCGGCCGGCAGCCGCGGCGCCGGGCAGTTTTCCCCAAGCAGAGTGGATGGAGGCGCCGTGGCCGGGCGTCCGCCTCCGCCGTGGCGGGCGGCCGGGGCGCCCCTGGAGGGGGCTGGCCTCTGTGGGGAAACGGACTGGTCTCTCACTCCGCGGCTAGGAGGAAGCCGCGAAAGGTGCCGTTGTCGCCGGGACGGTCGGGGGACTCGTGGCGCGGGACTCAGGGTTCCCCATGGGGAGGCCCCCAGGCTCAGGCCCCTGGCAACGGAAGGCTGAGCAAGCAGGCCCGGGCCCGGGCCCAGCTTTCGGGGCTGGCCCGGCCCCAGCTGCCGGCGCCAGGGAGGGGCCCGCGGAGGCTGAGGAGCGGGAGGCGTCGGCCTCCCCGGGGCACGCGTCCCGGAGCTCCTCCTGGCGGTGCCGGAACGCGACGACCCGCGATCCCGGACAGGGCCCCGGGGGGGTCGCCCTGCGGCCCTGTGTTGCCCGAAGTGTGTTCGCCGGGCGTTTTCCGGCCAATTCTCACGAGCGTTCTGCCAAAATCGATCCCATTTGGGCAGAACGCTCGTGAGAATTGGCCGGCGTTGGGCAGCCCTGGTCAGCGCCCAGTTCCGCGTGCAGCAGGGCCCTTCTCGCACGGGGCATGGCGCGGCCACCCGGAAAACGAGCCACGACGATGGGGCGCGACCGGCAGCCTCGGCGCCGGGGAGTTTTCCCCGAGCAGAGTGGATGGAGGCGCCGTGGCCTGGCGTCCGCCTCCGCCGTGGCGGGCGGTCGGGGCGCCCCTGGAGGGGGCTGGCCTCTGTGGGGAAAAGGACTGGTCTCTCACTCCGCGGTTAGGACGAAGCCGCGAAAGGTGCCGTTGTGCCGGGACGGTCGGCGGACTCGTGGCGCGGGACTCAGGGTTCCCCATGGGGAGGCCCCCAGGCTCAGGCCCCTGGCAACGGAAGGCTGAGCAAGCAGGCCCGGGCCCGGTCCCGGCTTTCGGGGCTGACCCGGCCCCAGCTGCCGGCGCCAGGGAGGGGACCCCCGGAGGCTGAAGAGCGGGAGGCATCGGCCTCCCCGGGGAACGCCTCCCGGAGCTCCTCCTGGCGGTGCCGGAACGCGACGACCCGCGATCCCGGAGAGGGCCCCGGGGGGGGGCCGCCCTGCGGCCCTGTGGTGCCCGAAGTGTGTTCACCGGGCGTTTTCCGGCCAATTCTCACGAGCGTTCTGCCCAAATCGGGATCGATTTGGGCAGAACGCTCGTGAGAATTGGCCGGCGTTGGGCAGCCCTGGTCAGCGCCCAGTTCCGCGTGCAGCAAGGCCTTTTCTCGCTCGGGGCATGGCGCGGCCACCCGGAAAACGAGCCGCGACGATGGGGCGCGGCCGGCAGCCGCGGCCCCGGGGAGTTTTCCCCGAGCAGAGTGGATGGAGGCGCCGTGGCCGGGCGTCCGCCTCCGCCGTGGCGGGCGGCCGGGGCGCCCCTGGAGGGGGCTGGCCTCTGTGGGGAAACGGACTGGTCTCTCACTCCGCGGCTAGGACGAAGCCGCGAAAGGTGCCGTTGTCGCCGGGACGGTCGGGGGACTCGTGGCGCGGGACTCAGGGTTCCCCATGGGGAGGCCCCCAGGCTCAGGCCCCTGGCAACGGAAGGCTGAGCAAGCAGGCCCGGGCCCGGGCCCGGCTTTCGGGGCTGGCCCGGCCCCAGCTGCCGGCGCCAGGGAGGGGACCCCCGGAGGCTGAGGAGCGGGAGGCGTCGGCCTCCCAGGGGCACGCGTCCCGGAGCTCCTCCTGGCGGTGCCGGAACGCGACGACCCGCGATCCCGGAGAGGGCCCCGGGGGGGGCCGCCCTGCGGCCCTGTGGTGCCCGAAGTGTGTTCGCCGGGCGTTTTCCGGCCAATTCTCACGAGCGTTCTGCCCAAATCGGGATCGATTTGGGCAGAACGCTCGTGAGACTTGGCCGGCGTTGGGCAGCCCTGGTCAGCGCCCAGTTCCGCGTGCAGCAGGGCCCTTTCTCGCTCGGGGCATGGCGCGGCCACCCGGAAAACGAGCCGCGACGATGGGGCGCGGCCGGCAGCCGCGGCGCCGGGCAGTTTTCCCCGAGCAGAGTGGATGGAGGTGCCGTGGCCGGGCGTCCGCCTCCGCCGTGGCGGGCGGCCGGGGCGCCCCTGGAGGGGGCTGGCCTCTGTGGGGAAACGGACTGGTCTCTCACTCCGCGGCTAGGACGAAGCCGCGAAAGGTGCCGTTGTCGCCGGGTCGGTAGGGGGACTCGTGGCGCGGGACTCAGGGTTCCCCATGGGGAGGCCCCCAGGCTCAGGCCCCTGGCAACGGAAGGCTGAGCAAGCAGGCCAGGGCCCGGGCCCGGCTCTCGGGGCTGGCCCGGCCCCAGCTACCGGCGCCAGGGAGGGGACCCCCGGAGGCTGAGGAGCGGGAGGCGTCGGCCTCCCCGGGGCACGCCTCCAGGAGCTCCTCCTGGAGCTGCCGGAACGCGACGACCCGCGATCCCGGACAGGGCCCCGGGGGGGGCCGCCCTGCCGCCCTGTGGTGCCCGAAGTGTGTTCGCCGGGCGTTTTCCGGCCAATTCTCATGAGCGTTCTGCCCAAATCGGGATCGATTTGGGCAGAACGCTCGTGAGAATTGGCCGGCGTTGGGCATCCCTGGTCAGCGCCCAGTTCCGCGTGCAGCAGAGCCCTTTCTCGCTCGGGGCATGGCGCGGGCACCCAGAAAACGAGCCGCGACGATGGGGCGCGGCCGGCAGCCGCGGCGCCGGGCAGTTTTCCCCAAGCAGAGTGGATGGAGGCGCCGTGGCCGGGCGTCCGCCTCCGCCGTGGCGGGCGGCCGGGGCGCCCCTGGAGGGGGCTGGCCTCTGTGGGGAAACGGACTGGTCTCTCACTCCGCGGCTAGGACGAAGCCGCGAAAGGTGCCGTTGTCGCCGGGACGGTCGGGGGACTCGTGGCGCGGGACTCAGGGTTCCCCATGGGGAGGCCCCCAGGCTCAGGCCCCTGGCAACGGAAGGCTGAGCAAGCAGGTCCGGGCCCGGGCCCGGCTTTCGGGGCTGGCCCGGCCCCAGCTGCCGGCGCCAGGGAGGGGCCCCCGGAGGCTGAGGAGCGGGAGGCGTCGGCCTCCCCGGGGCACGCGTCCCGGAGCTCCTCCTGGCGGTGCCGGAACGCGACGACCCGCGATCCCGGACAGGGACACGGGGGGGGCCGCCCTGAGGCCCTGTGTTTCGCGAAGTGTGTTCGCCGGGCGTTTTCCGGCCAATTCTCACGAGCTTTCTGCCAAAATCGATCCCGATTTGGGCAGAACGCTCGTGAGAATTGGCCGGCGTTGGGCAGCCCTGGTCAGCGCCCAGTTCCGCGTGCAGCAGGGCCCTTCTCGCACGGGGCATGGCGCGGCCACCCGGAAAACGAGCCACGACGATGGGGCGCGACCGGCAGCCTCGGCGCCGGGGAGTTTTCCCCGAGCAGAGTGGATGGAGGCGCCGTGGCCTGGCGTCCGCCTCCGCCGTGGCGGGCGGCCGGGGCGCCCCTGGAGGGGGCTGGCCTCTGTGGGGAAAAGGACTGGTCTCTCACTCCGCGGTTAGGACGAAGCCGCGAAAGGTGCCATTGTGCCGGGACGGTCGGCGGACTCGTGGCGCGGGACTCAGGGTTCCCCATGGGGAGGCCCCCAGGCTCAGGCCCCTGGCAACGGAAGGCTGAGCAAGCAGGCCCGGGCCCGGGCCCGGCTTTCGGGGCTGACCCGGCCCCAGCTGCCGGCGCCAGGGAGGGGACCCCCGGAGGCTGAGGAGCGGGAGGCGTCGGCCTCCCCGGGGCACGCCTCCCGGAGCTCCTCCTGGCGGTGCCGGAACGCGACGACCCGCGATCCCGGAGAGGGCCCCGGGGGGGGCCGCCCTGCGGCCCTGTGGTGCCCGAAGTGTGTTCGCCGGGCGTTTTCCGGCCAATTCTCACGAGCGTTCTGCCCAAATCGGGATCGATTTGGGCAGAACGCTCGTGAGACTTGGCCGGCGTTGGGCAGCCCTGGTCAGCGCCCAGTTCCGCGTGCAGCAGGGCCCTTTCTCGCTCGGGGCATGGCGCGGCCACCCGGAAAACGAGCCGCGACGATGGGGCGCGGCCGGCAGCCGCGGCGCCGGGCAGTTTTCCCCGAGCAGAGTGGATGGAGGTGCCGTGGCCGGGCGTCCGCCTCCGCCGTGGCGGGCGGCCGGGGCGCCCCTGGAGGGGGCTGGCCTCTGTGGGGAAACGGACTGGTCTCTCACTCCGCGGCTAGGACGAAGCCGCGAAAGGTGCCGTTGTCGCCGGGTCGGTAGGGGGACTCGTGGCGCGGGACTCAGGGTTCCCCATGGGGAGGCCCCCAGGCTCAGGCCCCTGGCAACGGAAGGCTGAGCAAGCAGGCCAGGGCCCGGGCCCGGCTCTCGGGGCTGGCCCGGCCCCAGCTACCGGCGCCAGGGAGGGGACCCCCGGAGGCTGAGGAGCGGGAGGCGTCGGCCTCCCCGGGGCACGCCTCCAGGAGCTCCTCCTGGAGATGCCGGAACGCGACGACCCGCGATCCCGGACAGGGCCCCGGGGGGGGCCGCCCTGCCGCCCTGTGGTGCCCGAAGTGTGTTCGCCGGGCGTTTTCCGGCCAATTCTCATGAGCGTTCTGCCCAAATCGGGATCGATTTGGGCAGAACGCTCGTGAGAATTAGCCGGCGTTGGGCATCCCTGGTCAGCGCCCAGTTCCGCGTGCAGCAGAGCCCTTTCTCGCTCGGGGCATGGCGCGGCCACCCAGAAAACGAGCCGCGACGATGGGGCGCGGCCGGCAGCCGCGGCGCCGGGCAGTTTTCCCCAAGCAGAGTGGATGGAGGCGCCGTGGCCGGGCGTCCGCCTCCGCCGTGGCGGGCGGCCGGGGCGCCCCTGGAGGGGGCTGGCCTCTGTGGGGAAACGGACTGGTCTCTCACTCCGCGGCTAGGAGGAAGCCGCGAAAGGTGCCGTTGTCGCCGGGACGGTCGGGGGACTCGTGGCGCGGGACTCAGGGTTCCCCATGGGGAGGCCCCCAGGCTCAGGCCCCTGGCAACGGAAGGCTGAGCAAGCAGGCCCGGGCCCGGGCCCAGCTTTCGGGGCTGGCCCGGCCCCAGCTGCCGGCGCCAGGGAGGGGCCCGCGGAGGCTGAGGAGCGGGAGGCGTCGGCCTCCCCGGGGCACGCGTCCCGGAGCTCCTCCTGGCGGTGCCGGAACGCGACGACCCGCGATCCCGGACAGGGCCCCGGGGGGGGCCGCCCTGCGGCCCTGTGTTGCCCGAAGTGTGTTCGCCGGGCGTTTTCCGGCCAATTCTCACGAGCGTTCTGCCAAAATCGATCCCATTTGGGCAGAACGCTCGTGAGAATTGGCCGGCGTTGGGCAGCCCTGGTCAGCGCCCAGTTCCGCGTGCAGCAGGGCCCTTCTCGCACGGGGCATGGCGCGGCCACCCGGAAAACGAGCCACGACGATGGGGCGCGACCGGCAGCCTCGGCGCCGGGGAGTTTTCCCCGAGCAGAGTGGATGGAGGCGCCGTGGCCTGGCGTCCGCCTCCGCCGTGGCGGGCGGTCGGGGCGCCCCTGGAGGGGGCTGGCCTCTGTGGGGAAAAGGACTGGTCTCTCACTCCGCGGTTAGGACGAAGCCGCGAAAGGTGCCGTTGTGCCGGGACGGTCGGCGGACTCGTGGCGCGGGACTCAGGGTTCCCCATGGGGAGGCCCCCAGGCTCAGGCCCCTGGCAACGGAAGGCTGAGCAAGCAGGCCCGGGCCCGGTCCCGGCTTTCGGGGCTGACCCGGCCCCAGCTGCCGGCGCCAGGGAGGGGACCCCCGGAGGCTGAAGAGCGGGAGGCATCGGCCTCCCCGGGGAACGCCTCCCGGAGCTCCTCCTGGCGGTGCCGGAACGCGACGACCCGCGATCCCGGAGAGGGCCCCGGGGGGGGGGCCGCCCTGCGGCCCTGTGGTGCCCGAAGTGTGTTCACCGGGCGTTTTCCGGCCAATTCTCACGAGCGTTCTGCCCAAATCGGGATCGATTTGGGCAGAACGCTCGTGAGAATTGGCCGGCGTTGGGCAGCCCTGGTCAGCGCCCAGTTCCGCGTGCAGCAAGGCCTTTTCTCGCTCGGGGCATGGCGCGGCCACCCGGAAAACGAGCCGCGACGATGGGGCGCGGCCGGCAGCCGCGGCCCCGGGGAGTTTTCCCCGAGCAGAGTGGATGGAGGCGCCGTGGCCGGGCGTCCGCCTCCGCCGTGGCGGGCGGCCGGGGCGCCCCTGGAGGGGGCTGGCCTCTGTGGGGAAACGGACTGGTCTCTCACTCCGCGGCTAGGACGAAGCCGCGAAAGGTGCCGTTGTCGCCGGGACGTTCGGGGGACTCGTGGCGCGGGACTCAGGGTTCCCCATGGGGAGGCCCCCAGGCTCAGGCCCCTGGCAACGGAAGGCTGAGCAAGCAGGCCCGGGCCCGGGCCCGGCTTTCGGGGCTGGCCCGGCCCCAGCTGCCGGCGCCAGGGAGGGGACCCCCGGAGGCTGAGGAGCGGGAGGCGTCGGCCTCCCAGGGGCACGCGTCCCGGAGCTCCTCCTGGCGGTGCCGGAACGCGACGACCCGCGATCCCGGAGAGGGCCCCGGGGGGGGGCCGCCCTGCGGCCCTGTGGTGCCCGAATTGTGTTCGCCGGGCGTTTTCCGGCCAATTCTCACGAGCGTTCTGCCCAAATCGGGATCGATTTGGGCAGAACGCTCGTGAGACTTGGCCGGCGTTGGGCAGCCCTGGTCAGCGCCCAGTTCCGCGTGCAGCAGGGCCCTTTCTCGCTCGGGGCATGGCGCGGCCACCCGGAAAACGAGCCGCGACGATGGGGCGCGGCCGGCAGCCGCGGCGCCGGGCAGTTTTCCCCGAGCAGAGTGGATGGAGGTGCCGTGGCCGGGCGTCCGCCTCCGCCGTGGCGGGCGGCCGGGGCGCCCCTGGAGGGGGCTGGCCTCTGTGGGGAAACGGACTGGTCTCTCACTCCGCGGCTAGGACGAAGCCGCGAAAGGTGCCGTTGTCGCCGGGTCGGTAGGGGGACTCGTGGCGCGGGACTCAGGGTTCCCCATGGGGAGGCCCCCAGGCTCAGGCCCCTGGCAACGGAAGGCTGAGCAAGCAGGCCAGGGCCCGGGCCCGGCTCTCGGGGCTGGCCCGGCCCCAGCTACCGGCGCCAGGGAGGGGACCCCCGGAGGCTGAGGAGCGGGAGGCGTCGGCCTCCCCGGGGCACGCCTCCAGGAGCTCCTCCTGGAGATGCCGGAACGCGACGACCCGCGATCCCGGACAGGGCCCCGGGGGGGGCCGCCCTGCCGCCCTGTGGTGCCCGAAGTGTGTTCGCCGGGCGTTTTCCGGCCAATTCTCATGAGCGTTCTGCCCAAATCGGGATCGATTTGGGCAGAACGCTCGTGAGAATTAGCCGGCGTTGGGCATCCCTGGTCAGCGCCCAGTTCCGCGTGCAGCAGAGCCCTTTCTCGCTCGGGGCATGGCGCGGCCACCCAGAAAACGAGCCGCGACGATGGGGCGCGGCCGGCAGCCGCGGCGCCGGGCAGTTTTCCCCAAGCAGAGTGGATGGAGGCGCCGTGGCCGGGCGTCCGCCTCCGCCGTGGCGGGCGGCCGGGGCGCCCCTGGAGGGGGCTGGCCTCTGTGGGGAAACGGACTGGTCTCTCACTCCGCGGCTAGGAGGAAGCCGCGAAAGGTGCCGTTGTCGCCGGGACGGTCGGGGGACTCGTGGCGCGGGACTCAGGGTTCCCCATGGGGAGGCCCCCAGGCTCAGGCCCCTGGCAACGGAAGGCTGAGCAAGCAGGCCCGGGCCCGGGCCCGGCTTTCGGGGCTGGCCCGGCCCCAGCTGCCGGCGCCAGGGAGGGGCCCGCGGAGGCTGAGGAGCGGGAGGCGTCGGCCTCCCCGGGGCACGCGTCCCGGAGCTCCTCCTGGCGGTGCCGGAACGCGACGACCCGCGATCCCGGACAGGGCCCCGGGGGGGGCCGCCCTGCGGCCCTGTGTTGCCCGAAGTGTGTTCGCCGGGCGTTTTCCGGCCAATTCTCACGAGCGTTCTGCCAAAATCGATCCCATTTGGGCAGAACGCTCGTGAGAATTGGCCGGCGTTGGGCAGCCCTGGTCAGCGCCCAGTTCCGCGTGCAGCAGGGCCCTTCTCGCACGGGGCATGGCGCGGCCACCCGGAAAACGAGCCACGACGATGGGGCGCGACCGGCAGCCTCGGCGCCGGGGAGTTTTCCCCGAGCAGAGTGGATGGAGGCGCCGTGGCCTGGCGTCCGCCTCCGCCGTGGCGGGCGGTCGGGGCGCCCCTGGAGGGGGCTGGCCTCTGTGGGGAAAAGGACTGGTCTCTCACTCCGCGGTTAGGACGAAGCCGCGAAAGGTGCCGTTGTGCCGGGACGGTCGGCGGACTCGTGGCGCGGGACTCAGGGTTCCCCATGGGGAGGCCCCCAGGCTCAGGCCCCTGGCAACGGAAGGCTGAGCAAGCAGGCCCGGGCCCGGTCCCGGCTTTCGGGGCTGACCCGGCCCCAGCTGCCGGCGCCAGGGAGGGGACCCCCGGAGGCTGAAGAGCGGGAGGCATCGGCCTCCCCGGGGAACGCCTCCCGGAGCTCCTCCTGGCGGTGCCGGAACGCGAAGACCCGCGATCCCGGAGAGGGCCCCGGGGGGGGGGCCGCCCTGCGGCCCTGTGGTGCCCGAAGTGTGTTCACCGGGCGTTTTCCGGCCAATTCTCACGAGCGTTCTGCCCAAATCGGGATCGATTTGGGCAGAACGCTCGTGAGAATTGGCCGGCGTTGGGCAGCCCTGGTCAGCGCCCAGTTCCGCGTGCAGCAAGGCCTTTTCTCGCTCGGGGCATGGCGCGGCCACCCGGAAAACGAGCCGCGACGATGGGGCGCGGCCGGCAGCCGCGGCCCCGGGGAGTTTTCCCCGAGCAGAGTGGATGGAGGCGCCGTGGCCGGGCGTCCGCCTCCGCCGTGGCGGGCGGCCGGGGCGCCCCTGGAGGGGGCTGGCCTCTGTGGGGAAACGGACTGGTCTCTCACTCCGCGGCTAGGACGAAGCCGCGAAAGGTGCCGTTGTCGCCGGGACGGTCGGGGGACTCGTGGCGCGGGACTCAGGGTTCCCCATGGGGAGGCCCCCAGGCTCAGGCCCCTGGCAACGGAAGGCTGAGCAAGCAGGCCCGGGCCCGGGCCCGGCTTTCGGGGCTGGCCCGGCCCCAGCTGCCGGCGCCAGGGAGGGGACCCCCGGAGGCTGAGGAGCGGGAGGCGTCGGCCTCCCAGGGGCACGCGTCCCGGAGCTCCTCCTGGCGGTGCCGGAACGCGACGACCCGCGATCCCGGACAGGGCCCCGGGGGGGGCCGCCCTGCGGCCCTGTGGTGCCCGAAGTGTGTTCGCCGGGCGTTTTCCGGCCAATTCTCACGAGCGTTCTGCCCAAATCGGGATCGATTTGGGCAGAACGCTCGTGAGACTTGGCCAGCGTTGGGCAGCCCTGGTCAGCGCCCAGTTCCGCGTGCAGCAGGGCCCTTTCTCGCTCGGGGCATGGCGCGGCCTCCCGGAAAACGAGCCGCGACGATGGGGCGCGGCCGGCAGCCGCGGCGCCGGGCAGTTTTCCCCCGAGCAGAGTGGATGGAGGTGCCGTGGCCGGGCGTCCGCCTCCGCCGTGGCGGGCGGCCGGGGCGCCCCTGGAGGGGGCTGGCCTCTGTGGGGAAACGGACTGGTCTCTCACTCCGCGGCTAGGACGAAGCCGCGAAAGGTGCCGTTGTCGCCGGGTCGGTCGGTGGACTCGTGACGAGGGACTCAGGGTTCCCCATGGGGAGGCCCCCAGGCTCAGGCCCCTGACAACGGAAGCCTGAGCAAGCAGGCCCGGGCCCGGGCCCGGCTTTCGGGTCTGGTCCGGCCCCAGCTGCCGGCGCCAGGGAGGGGACCCCCGGAGGCTGAGGAGCAGGAGGCGTCGGCCTCCCCGGGGCACGCCTCCCGGAGCTCCTCCTGGCGGTGCCGGAACGCGACGACCGGCGATCCCGGACAGGGCCCCGGGGGGGCCGCCCTGCAGCCCTGTGGTGCCCGAAGTGTGTTCCCCGGGCGTTTTCCGGCCAATTCTCACGAGCGTTCTGCCCAAATCGGGATCGATTTGGGCAGAACGCTCGTGAGAATTGGCCGGCGTTGGGCAGCCCTGGTCAGCGCCCAGTTCCGCGTGCAGCAGGGCCCTTCTCGCACGGGGCATGGCGCGGCAACCCGGAAAACGTGCCACGACGATGGGGCGCGACCGGCAGCCTCGGCGCCGGGGAGTTTTCCCCGAGCAGAGTGGATGGAGGCGCCGTGGCCGGGCGTCCGCCTCCGCCGTGTCGGGCGGCCGGGGCGCCCCTGGAGGGGGCTGGCCTCTGTGGGGAAAAGGACTGGTCTCTCACTCCGCGGCTAGGACGAAGCCGCGAAAGGTGCCGTTGTGCCGGGACGGTCGGCGGACTCGTGGCGCGGGACTCAGGGTTCCCCATGGGTAGGCCCCCAGGCTCAGGCCCCTGGCAACGGAAGGCTGAGCAAGCAGGCCCGGGCCCGGGCCCGGCTTTCGGGGCTGGCCCGGCCCCAGCTGCCGGCGCCAGGGAGGGGACCCCCGGAGGCTGAGGAGCGGGAGGCCTCGGCCTCCCCGGGGCACGCCTCCCGGAGCTCCTCCTGGCGGTGCCGGAACGCGACGACCCGCGATCCCAGACAGGGCCCCGGGGGGGGCCGCCCTGCGGCCCTGTGGTGCCCGAAGTGTGTTCGCCGGGCGTTTTCTGGCCAATTCTCACGAGCGTTCTGCCCAAATCGGGATGGGCAGAACGCTCGTGAGAATTGGCCGGCGTTGGGCAGCCCTGGTCAGCGCCCAGTTCCGCGTGCAGCAGGGCCCTTTCTCGCTCGGGGCATGGCGCGGCCACCCGGAAAACGAGCCGCGACGATGGGGCGCGGCCGGCAGCCGCGGCGCCGGGGAGTTTTCCCCGAGCAGAGTGGATTGAGCGCAGTGGCCGGGCGTCCGCCTCCGCCGTGGCGGGCCGCCGGGGCGCCCCTGGAGGGGGCTGGCCTCTGTGGGGAAACGGACTGGTCTCTCACTCCGCGGCTAGGACGAAGCCGCGAAAGGTGCCGTTGTCGCCGGGACGGTCGGTGGACTCGTGACGAGGGACTCAGGGTTCCCCATGGGGAGGCCCCCATGCTCAGGCCCCTGGCAACGGAAGGCTGAGCAAGCAGGCCCGGGCCCGGGCCCGGCTTTCGGGGCTGGCCCGGCCCCAGCTACCGGCGCCAGGGAGGGGACCCCCGGAGGCTGAGGAGCGGGAGGCGTCGGCCTCCCCGGGGCACGCCTCCCGGAGCTCCTCCTGGCGGTGCCGGAACGCGACGACAGGCGATCCCGGACAGGGCCCCGGGGGGGGCCGCCCTGCAGCCCTGTGGTGCCCGAAGTGTGTTCGCCGGGCGTTTTCCGGCCAATTCTCACGAGCGTTCTGCCCAAATCGGGATCGATTTGGGCAGAACGCTCGTGAGAATTGGCCGGCGTTGGGCAGCCCTGGTCAGCGCCCAGTTCCGCGTGCAGCCGGGCCCTTTCTCGCTCGGGGCATGGCGCGGCCACCCGGAAAACGAGCCGCGACGATGGGGCGCGGCCGGCAGCTGCGGCGCCGGGCTGTTTTCCCCCGAGCAGAGTGGATGGAGGCGCCGTGGCCGGGCGTCCGCCTCCGCCGTGGCGGGCGGCCGGGGAGCCCCTGGAGGGGGCTGGCCTCTGTGGGGAAACGGACTGGTCTCTCACTCCGCGGCTAGGACGAAGCCGCGAAAGGTGCCGTTGTCGCCGGGACGGTCGGGGGACTCGTGGCGCGGGACTCAGTGTTCCCCATGGGGAAGCCCCCAGGCTCAGGCCCCTGGCAACGGAAGGCTGAGCAAGCAGGCCCGGGCCCGGGCCCGGCTTTCGGGGCTGGGCTGGCCCCAGCTGCCGGCGCCAGGGAGGGGACCACCAGAGGCTGAGGAGCGGGAGGCGTCGGCCTCCCCGGGGCACGCCTCCCGGAGCTCCTCCTGGCGGTGACGGAACGCGACGACCCGCGATCCCGGACAGGGCCCCGGGGGGGGTCGCCCTGCGGCCCTGTGGTGCCCGAAGTGTGTTCGCCGGGCGTTTTCCGGCCAATTCTCACGAGCGTTCTGCCCAAATCGGGATCGATTTGGGCAGAACGCTCGTGAGAATTGGCCGGCGTTGGGCAGCCCTGGTCAGCGCCCAGATCCGCGTGCAGCAGGGCCCTTCTCGATCGGGGCATGGCGCGATACCCGGAAAACGAGCCACGACGATGGGGCGCGACCGGCAGCCTCGGCGCCGGGGAGTTTTCCCCGAGCAGAGTGGATGGAGGCGCCGTGGCCGGGCGTCCGCCTCCGCCGTGGCGGGCGGCCGGGGCGCCCCTGGAGGGGGCTGGCCTCTGTGGGGGAAACGGACTGGTCTCTCACTCCGCGGCTAGGAAGAAGCCGCGAAAGGTGCCGTTGTCGCCGGGACGGTCGGGGGGACTCGTGGCGCGGGACTCAGGGTTCCCCATGGGGAGGCCCCCAGGCTCAGGCCCCTGGCAACGGAAGGCTGAGCAAGCAGGTCCGGGCCCGGGCCCGGCTTTCGGGGCTGGCCCGGCCCCAGCTGCCGGCGCCAGGGAGGGGACACCCGGAGGCTGAGGTGCGGGAGGCGTCGGCCTCCCCGGGGCACGCCTCCCGGAGCTCCTCCTGGCGGTGCCGGAACGCGACGACAGGCGATCCCGGACAGGGCCCCGGGGGGGCCGCCCTGCAGCCCTGTGGTGCCCGAAGTGTGTTCCCCGGGCGTTTTCCGGCCAATTCTCACGAGCGTTCTGCCCAAATCGGGATCGATTTGGGCAGAACGCTCGTGAGAATTGGCCGGCGTTGGGCAGCCCTGGTCAGCGCCCAGTTCCGCGTGCAGCAGGGCCCTTTCTCGCTCGGGGCATGGCGCGGCCACCCGGAAAACGAGCCGCGACAATGGGGCGCGGCCGGCAGCCGCGGCGCCGGGGAGTTTTCCCCGAGCAGAGTGGATGGAGGCGCCGTGGCCGGGCGTCCGCCTCCGCCGTAGCGGGCGGCCGGGGAGCACCTGGCGGGAGCTGGCCTCTGTGGGGAAACGGACTGGTCTCTCACTCCGCGGCTAGGACGAAGCCGCGAAAGGTGCCGTTGTCACCGGGACGGTCGGTGGACTCGTGACGAGGGACTCAGGGTTCCCCATGGGGAGGCCCCCAGGCTCAGGCCCCTCGCAACGGAAGCCTGAGCAAGCAGGCCCGGGCCCGGGCCCGGCTTTCGGGGCTGGTCCGGCCCCAGCTGCCGGCGCCAGGGAGAGGACCCCCGGAGGCTGAGGAGCGGGAGGCGTCGGCCTCCCCGGGGCACGCCTCCCGGAGCTCCTCCTGGCGGTGCCGGAACGCGACGACAGGCGATCCCGGACAGGGCCCCGGGGGGGGCCGCCCTGCAGCCCTGTGGTGCCCGAAGTGTGTTCGCCGGGCGTTTTCCGGCCAATTCTCACGAGCGTTCTGCCCAAATCGGGATCGATTTGGGCAGAACGCTCGTGAGAATTGGCCGGCGTTGGGCAGCCCTGGTCAGCGCCCAGTTCCGCGTGCAGCAGGGCCCTTCTCGCTCGGGGCATGGCGCGGCCACCCGGAAAACGAGCCGCGACGATGGGGCGCGGCCGGCAGCCGCGGCGCTGGGGAGTTTTCCCCGAGCAGAGTGGATGGAGGCGCCGTGGCCTGGCGTCCGCCTCCGTCATGGAGGGCGGCCGGGTCGCCCCTGGAGGGGGCTGGCCTCTGTGGGGAAACGGACTGGTCTCTCACTCCGCGGCTAGGACGATGCCGCGAAAGGTGCCGTTGTCGCTGGGACGGTCGGGAGACTCGTGGCGCGGGACTCAGGGTTCCCCATGGGGAGGCCCCCAGGCTCAGGCCCCTGGCAACGGAAGGCTGAGCAAGCAGGCCAGGGCCCGGGCACGGCTTTTGGGGCTGGCCCGGCCCCAGCTGCCGGCGCCAGGGAGGGGACCCCCGGAGGCTGAGGAGCGGGAGGCGTCGGCCTCCCCGGGGCACGCCTCCCGGAGCTCCTCCTGGAGCTGCCGGAACGCGACGACCCGCGATCCCGGACAGGGCCCCGGGGGGGGCCGCCCTGCCGCCTTGTGGTGCCCGAAGTGTGTTCGCCGGGCGTTTTCCGGCCAATTCTCACGAGCGTTCTGCCCAAATCGGGATCGATTTGGGCAGAACGCTCGTGAGAATTGGCCGGCGTTGGGCAGCCCTGGTCAGCGCCCAGTTCCGCATGGAGCATGGCCCTTTCTCGCTCGGGGCATGTCGCGGCCACCCGGAAAACGAGCCGCGACGATGGGGCGCGGCCGGCAGCCACGGCGCCAGGCAGTTTTCCCCGAGCAGAGTGGATGGAGGCGCCGTGGCCGGGCGTCCGCCTCCGCCGTGGCGGGCGGCCGGGGCGCCCCTGGAGTGGGCTGGCCTCTGTGGGGAAACGGACTGGTCTCTCACTCCGCGGCTAGGACGAAGCCGCGAAAGGTGCCGTTGTGCCGGGAAGGTCGGGGGACTCGTGGCGCGGGACTCAGGGTTCCCCATGGGGAGGCCCCCAGGCTCAGGCCCCTGGGAACGGAAGGCTGAGCAAGCAGGCCCGGGCCCGGGCACGGCTTTCGGGGCTGGCCCGGCCCCAGCTGCCGGCGCCAGGGAGGGGACCCCCGGAGGCTGAGGAGCGGGAGGCGTCGGCCTCCCCAGGGCACGCCTCCCGGAGCTCCTCCTGGCGGTGCCGGAACGCGACTACCCGCGATCCCGGACAGGGCCCCGGGGGGGCGGCCCTGCGGCCCTGTTGTGCCCGAAGTGTGTTCGCCGGGCGTTTTCCGGCCAATTCTCACGAGCGTTCTGCCCAAATCGGGATCGATTTGGGCAGAACGCTCGTGAGAATTGGCCGGCGTTGGGCAGCCCTGGTCAGCGCCCAGTTCCGCGTGCAGCAGGGCCCTTCTCGCTCGGGGCATGGCGCGGCCACCCGGAAAACGAGCCGCGACGATGGGGCGCGGCCGGCAGCCGCGGCGCTGGGGAGTTTTCCCCGAGCAGAGTGGATGGAGGCGCCGTGGCCTGGCGTCCGCCTCCGCCGTGGCGGGCGGCTGGGGCGCCCCTGGAGGGGGCTGGACTCTGTGGGGAAACGGACTGGTCTCTCACTCCGCGGTAGGACGAAGCCGCGAAATGTGCCGTTGTCGCCGGGACGGTCGGGGGACTCGTGGCGCGGGACTCAGGGTTCCCCATGGGGAGGCCCCCAGGCTCAGGCCCCTGGCAACGGAAGGCTGAGCAAGCAGGCCCGGGCCCGGGCCCGGCTTTCGGGGCTGGCCCGGCCCCAGCTGCCGGCGCCAGGGAGGGGCCCCCGGAGGCTGAGGAGCGGGAGGCGCCGGCCTCCCCGGGGCACGCGTCCAGGAGCTCCTCCTGGCGGTGCCGGAACGCGACGACCCGCGATCCCGGACAGGGCCCCGGGGGGGGCCGCCCTGCGGCCCTGTGTTGCCTGAAGTGTGTTCGCCGGGCGTTTTCCGGCCAATTCTCACGAGCGTTCTGCCCAAATCGGGATCGATTTTGGCAGAACGCTCATGAGAATTGGCCGGCGTTGGGCAGCCCTGGTCAGCGCCCAGTTCCGCGTGCAGCAGGGCCCTTCTCGCACGGGGCATGGCGCGGCAACCCGGAAAACGTGCCACGACGATGGGGCGCGACCGGCAGCCTCGGCGCCGGGGAGTTTTCCCCGAGCAGAGTGGATGGAGGCGCCGTGGCCGGGCGTCCGCCTCCGCCGTGTCGGGCGGCCGGGGCGCCCCTGGAGGGGGCTGGCCTCTGTGGGGAAAAGGACTGGTCTCTCACTCCGCGGCTAGGACGAAGCCGCGAAAGGTGCCGTTGTGCCGGGACGGTCGGCGGACTCGTGGCGCGGGACTCAGGGTTCCCCATGGGTAGGCCCCCAGGCTCAGGCCCCTGGCAACGGAAGGCTGAGCAAGCAGGCCCGGGCCCGGGCCCGGCTTTCGGGGCTGGCCCGGCCCCAGCTGCCGGTGCCAGGGAGGGGACCCCCGGAGTCTGAGGAGCGGGAGGCCTCGGCCTCCCCGGGGCACGCCTCCCGGAGCTCCTCCTGGCGGTGCCGGAACGCGACGACCCGCGATCCCAGACAGGGCCCCGGGGGGGGCCGCCCTGCGGCCCTGTGGTGCCCGAAGTGTGTTCGCCGGGCGTTTTCTGGCCAATTCTCACGAGCGTTCTGCCCAAATCGGGATGGGCAGAACGCTCGTGAGAATTGGCCGGCGTTGGGCAGCCCTGGTCAGCGCCCAGTTCCGCGTGCAGCAGGGCCCTTTCTCGCTCGGGGCATGGCGCGGCCACCCGGAAAACGAGCCGCGACGATGGGGCGCGGCCGGCAGCCGCGGCGCCGGGGAGTTTTCCCCGAGCAGAGTGGATTGAGCGCAGTGGCCGGGCGTCCGCCTCCGCCGTGGCGGGCGGCCGGGGCGCCCCTGGAGGGGGCTGGCCTCTGTGGGGAAACGGACTGGTCTCTCACTCCGCGGCTAGGACGAAGCCGCGAAAGGTGCCGTTGTCGCCGGGACGGTCGGTGGACTCGTGACGAGGGACACAGGGTTCCCCATGGGGAGGCCCCCATGCTCAGGCCCCTGGCAACGGAAGGCTGAGCAAGCAGGCCCGGGCCCGGGCCCGGCTTTCGGGGCTGGCCCGGCCCCAGCTGCCGGCGCCAGGGAGGGGACCCCCGGAGGCTGAGGAGCGGGAGGCGTCGGCCTCCCCGGGGCACGCCTCCCGGAGCTCCTCCTGGCGGTGCCGGAACGCGACGACAGGCGATCCCGGACAGGGCCCCGGGGGGGGCCGCCCTGCAGCCCTGTGGTGCCCGAAGTGTGTTCGCCGGGCGTTTTCCGGCCAATTCTCACGAGCGTTCTGCCCAAATCGGGATCAATTTGGGCAGAACGCTCGTGAGAATTGGCCGGCGTTGGGCAGCCCTGGTCAGCGCCCAGATCCGCGTGCAGCAGGGCCCTTCTCGATCGGGGCATGGCGCGATACCCGGAAAACGAGCCACGACGATGGGGCGCGACCGGCAGCCTCGGCGCCGGGGAGTTTTCCCCGAGCAGAGTGGATGGAGGCGCCGTGGCCGGGCGTCCGCCTCCGCCGTCGCGGGCGGCCGGGGCGCCCCTGGAGGGGGCTGGCCTCTGTGGGGAAAAGGACTGGTCTCTCACTCCGCGGCTAGGACGAAGCCGTGAAAGGTGCCGTTGTCGCCGGGACGGTCGGCGGACTCGTGGCGCGGGACTCAGGGTTCCCCATGGGGAGGCCCCCAGGCTCAGGCCCCTGGCAACGGAAGGCTGAGCAAGCAGGCCCGGGCCCGGGCCCGGCTTTCGGGGCTGGTCCGACCCAGATGCCGGCGCCAGGGAGGGGACCCCCGGAGGCTGAGGAGCGGGAGGCGTCGGCCTCCCCGGGGCACGCCTCCCGGAGCTCCTCCTGGCGGTGCCGGAACGCGACGACAGGCGATACCGGACAGGGCCCCGGGGGGGGCCGCCCTGCGGCCCTGTGGTGCCCGAAGTGTGTTCGCCGGGCGTTTTTCCGGCCAATTCTCACGAGCGTTCTGCCCAAATCGGGATCGATTTGGGCAGAACGCTCGTGAGAATTGGCCGGCGTTGGGCAGCCCTGGTCAGCGCCCAGTTCCGCGTGCAGCAGGGCCCTTTCTCGCTCGGGGCATGGCGCGGCCACCCGGAAAACGAGCCGCGACGATGGGGCGCGGCCGGCAGCCGCGGCGCCGGGGAGTTTTCCCCGAGCAGAGTGGATGGAGGCGCCGTGGCCGGGCGTCCGCCTCCGCCGTGGCGGGCGGCCGGGGCGCCCCTGGAGGGGGCTGGCCTCTGTGGGGAAACGGACTGGTCTCTCACTCCGCGGCTAGGAAGAAGCCGCGAAAGGTGCCGTTGTCGCCGGGACGGTCGGGGGACTCGTGGCGCGGGACTCAGGGTTCCCCATGGGGAGGCCCCCAGGCTCAGGCCCCTGGCAACGGAAGGCTGAGCAAGCAGGCCCGGGCCCGGGCCCGGCTTTCGGGGCTGGCCCGGCCCCAGCTGCCGGCGCCAGGGAGGGGACACCCGGAGGCTGAGGTGCGGGAGGCGTCGGCCTCTCCGGGGCACGCCTCCCGGAGCTCCTCCTGGAGGTGCCGGAACGCGACGACCCGCGATCCCGGACAGGGCCCCGGGGGGGGCCGCCCTGCGGCCCTGTGGTGCCCAAAGTGTGTTCGCCGGGCGTTTTCCGGGCAATTCTCACGAGCGTTCTGCCCAAATCGGGATCGATTTGGGCAGAACGTTCGTGAGAATTGGCCGGCGTTGGGCAGCCCTGGTCAGCGCCCAGTTCCGCGTGCAGCAGGGCCCTTCTCGCTCGGGGCATGGCGCGATACCCGGAAAACGAGCCACGACGATGGGGCGCGACCGGCAGCCTCGGCGCCGGGGAGTTTTCCCCGAGCAGAGTGGATGGAGGCGCCGTGGCCGGGCGTCCGCCTCCGCCGTGGCGGGCGGCCGGGGCGCCCCTGGAGGGGGCTGGCCTCTGTGGGGAAAAGGACTGGTCTCTCACTCCGCGGCTAGGACGAAGCCGTGAAAGGTGCCGTTGTCGCCGGGACGGTCGGCGGACTCGTGGCGCGGGACTCATGGTTCCCCATGGGGAGGCCCCCAGGCTCAGGCCCCTGGCAACGGAAGGCTGAGCAAGCAGGCCCAGGCCCGGGCCCGGCTTTCGGGGCTGGCCCGGCCCCAGCTGCCGGCGCCAGGGAGGGGACCCCCGGAGGCTGAGGAGCGGGAGGCGTCGGCCTCCCCGGGGCACGCCTCCCGGAGCTCCTCCTGGCGGTGCCGGAACGCGACGACAGGCGATACCGGACAGGGCCCCGGGGGGGGCCGCCCTGCGGCCCTGTGGTGCCCGAAGTGTGTTCGCCGGGCGTTTTCCGGCCAATTCTCACGAGCGTTCTGCCCAAATCGGGATCGATTTGGGCAGAACGCTCGTGAGAATTGGCCGGCGTTGGGCAGCCCTGGTCAGCGCCCAGTTCCGCGTGCAGCAGGGCCCTTTCTCGCTCGGGGCATGGCGCGGCCACCCGGAAAACGAGCCGCGACGATGGGGCGCGGCCGGCAGCCGCGGCGCCGGGGAGTTTTCCCCGAGCAGAGTGGATGGAGGCGCCGTGGCCGGGCGTCCGCCTCCGCCGTGGCGGGCGGCCGGGGCGCCCCTGGAGGGGGCTGGCCTCTGTGGGGAAATGGACTGGTCTCTCACTCCGCGGCTAGGACGAAGCCGCGAAAGGTGCCGTTGTCGCCGGGACGGTCGGGGGACTCGTGGCGCGGGACTCAGTGTTCCCCATGGGGAAGCCCCCAGGCTCAGGCCCCTGGCAACGGAAGGCTGAGCAAGCAGGCCCGGGCCCGGGCCCGGCTTTCGGGGCTGGGCTGGCCCCAGCTGTCGGCGCCAGGGAGGGGACCCCCAGAGGCTGAGGAGCGGGAGGCGTCGGCCTCCCCGGGGCACGCCTCCCGGAGCTCCTCCTGGCGGTGACGGAACGCGACGACCCGCGATCCCGGACAGGGCCCCGGGGGGGGCCGCCCTGCGGCCCTGTGGTGCCCGAAGTGTGTTCGCCGGGCGTTTTCCGGCCAATTCTCACGAGCGTTCTGCCCAAATCGGGATCGATTTTGGCAGAACGCTCGTGAGAATTGGCCGGCGTTGGGCAGCCCTGGTCAGCGCCCAGATCCGCGTGCAGCAGGGCCCTTCTCGCTCGGGGTATGGCGCGATACCCGGAAAACGAGCCACGACGATGGGGCGCGACCGGCAGCCTCGGCGCCGGGGAGTTTTCCCCGAGCAGAGTGGATGGAGGCGCCGTGGCCGGGCGTCCGCCTCCGCCGTGGCGGGCGGCTGGGGCGCCCCTGGAGGGGGCTGGCCTCTGTGGGGAAAAGGACTGGTCTCTCACTCCGCGGCTAGGATGAAGCCGTGAAAGGTGCCGTTGTCGCCGGGACGGTCGGCGGACTCGTGGCGCGGGACTCAGGGTTCCCCATGGGGAGGCCCCCAGGCTCAGGCCCCTGGCAACGGAAGGCTGAGCAAGCAGGCCCGGGCCCGGGCCCGGCTTTCGGGGCTGGTCCGACCCAGATGCCGGCGCCATGGAGGGGACCCCCGGAGGCTGAGGAGCGGGAGGCGTCGGCCTCCCCGGGGCACGCCTCCCGGAGCTCCTCCTGGCGGTGCCGGAACGCGACGACAGGCGATACCGGACAGGGCCCCGGGGGGGGCCGCCCTGCGGCCCTGTGGTGCCCGAAGTGTGTTCGCCGGGCGTTTTCCGGCCAATTCTCACGAGCGTTCTGCCCAAATCGGGATCGATTTGGGCAGAACGCTCGTGAGAATTGGCCGGCGTTGGGCAGCCCTGGTCAGCGCCCAGTTCCGCGTGCAGCAGGGCCCTTTCTCGCTCGGGGCATGGCGCGGCCACCCGGAAAACGAGCCGCGACGATGGGGCGCGGCCGGCAGCCGCGGCGCCGGGGAGTTTTCCCCGAGCAGAGTGGATGGAGGCGCCGTGGCCGGGCGTCCGCCTCCGCCGTGGCGGGCGGCCGGGGCGCCCCTGGAGGGGGCTGGCCTCTGTGGGGAAACGGACTGGTCTCTCACTCCGCGGCTAGGAAGAAGCCGCGAAAGGTGCCGTTGTCGCCGGGACGGTCGGGGGACTCGTGGCGCGGGACTCAGGGTTCCCCATGGGGAGGCCCCCAGGCTCAGGCCCCTGGCAACGGAAGGCTGAGCAAGCAGGCCCGGGCCCGGGCCCGGCTTTCGGGGCTGGCCCGGCCCCAGCTGCCGGCGCCAGGGAGGGGACCCCCGGAGGCTGAGGTGCGGGAGGCGTCGGCCTCCCCGGGGCACGCCTCCCGGAGCTCCTCCTGGAGGTGCCGGAACGCGACGACCCGCGATCCCGGACAGGGCCCCGGGGGGGGCCGCCCTGCGGCCCTGTGGTGCCCAAAGTGTGTTCGCCGGGCGTTTTCCGGGCAATTCTCACGAGCGTTCTGCCCAAATCGGGATCGATTTGGGCAGAACGTTCGTGAGAATTGGCCGGCGTTGGGCAGCCCTGGTCAGCGCCCAGTTCCGCGTGCAGCAGGGCCCTTCTCGCTCGGGGCATGGCGCGATACCCGGAAAACGAGCCACGACGATGGGGCGCGACCGGCAGCCTCGGCGCCGGGGAGTTTTCCCCGAGCAGAGTGGATGGAGGCGCCGTGGCCGGGCGTCCGCCTCCGCCGTGGCGGGCGGCCGGGGCGCCCCTGGAGGGGGCTGGCCTCTGTGGGGAAAAGGACTGGTCTCTCACTCCGCGGCTAGGACGAAGCCGTGAAAGGTGCCGTTGTCGCCGGGACGGTCGGCGGACTCGTGGCGCGGGACTCAGGGTTCCCCATGGGGAGGCCCCCAGGCTCAGGCCCCTGGCAACGGAAGGCTGAGCAAGCAGGCCCGGGCCCGGGCCCGGCTTTCGGGGCTGGTCCGACCCAGATGCCGGCGCCAGGGAGGGGACCCCCGGAGGCTGAGGAGCGGGAGGCGTCGGCCTCCCCGGGGCACGCCTCCCGGAGCTCCTCCTGGCGGTGCCGGAACGCGACGACAGGCGATACCGGACAGGGCCCCGGGGGGGGCCGCCCTGCGGCCCTGTGGTGCCCGAAGTGTGTTCGCCGGGCGTTTTCCGGCCAATTCTCACGAGCGTTCTGCCCAAATCGGGATCGATTTGGGCAGAACGCTCGTGAGAATTGGCCGGCGTTGGGCAGCCCTGGTCAGCGCCCAGTTCCGCGTGCAGCAGGGCCCTTTCTCGCTCGGGGCATGGCGCGGCCACCCGGAAAACGAGCCGCGACGATGGGGCGCGGCCGGCAGCCGCGGCGCCGGGGAGTTTTCCCCGAGCAGAGTGGATGGAGGCGCCGTGGCCGGGCGTCCGCCTCCGCCGTGGCGGGCGGCCGGGGCGCCCCTGGAGGGGGCTGGCCTCTGTGGGGAAACGGACTGGTCTCTCACTCCGCGGCTAGGAAGAAGCCGCGAAAGGTGCCGTTGTCGCCGGGACGGTCGGGGGACTCGTGGCGCGGGACTCAGGGTTCCCCATGGGGAGGCCCCCAGGCTCAGGCCCCTGGCAACGGAAGGCTGAGCAAGCAGGCCCGGGCCCGGGCCCGGCTTTCGGGGCTGTCCCGGCCCCAGCTGCCGGCGCCAGGGAGGGGACCCCCGGAGGCTGAGGTGCGGGAGGCGTCGGCCTCCCCGGGGCACGCCTCCCGGAGCTCCTCCTGGAGGTGCCGGAACGCGACGACCCGCGATCCCGGACAGGGCCCCGGGGGGGGCCACCCTGCGGCCCTGTGGTGCCCAAAGTGTGTTCGCCGGGCGTTTTCCGGGCAATTCTCACGAGCGTTCTGCCCAAATCGGGATCGATTTGGGCAGAACGTTCGTGAGAATTGGCCGGCGTTGGGCAGCCCTGGTCAGCGCCCAGTTCCGCGTGCAGCAGGGCCCTTCTCGCTCGGGGCATGGCGCGATACCCGGAAAACGAGCCACGACGATGGGGCGCGACCGGCAGCCTCGGCGCCGGGGAGTTTTCCCCGAGCAGAGTGGATGGAGGCGCCGTGGCCGGGCGTCCGCCTCCGCCGTGGCGGGCGGCCGGGGCGCCCCTGGAGGGGGCTGGCCTCTGTGGGGAAAAGGACTGGTCTCTCACTCCGCGGCTAGGACGAAGCCGTGAAAGGTGCCGTTGTCGCCGGGACGGTCGGCGGACTCGTGGCGCGGGACTCAGGGTTCCCCATGTGGAGGCCCCCAGGCTCAGGCCCCTGGCAACGGAAGGCTGAGCAAGCAGGCCCGGGCCCGGGCCCGGCTTTCGGGGCTGGCCCGGCCCCAGCTGCCGGCGCCAGGGAGGGGACCCCCGGAGGCTGAGGAGCGGGAGGCGTCGGCCTCCCCGGGGCACGCCTCCCGGAGCTCCTCCTGGCGGTGCCGGAACGCGACGACAGGCGATACCGGACAGGGCCCCGGGGGGGGCCGCCCTGCGGCTCTGTGGTGCCCGAAGTGTGTTCGCCGGGCGTTTTCCGGCCAATTCTCACGAGCGTTCTGCCCAAATCGGGATCGATTTGGGCAGAACGCTCGTGAGAATTGGCCGGCGTTGGGCAGCCCTGGTCAGCGCCCAGTTCCGCGTGCAGCAGGGCCCTTTCTCGCTCGGGGCATGGCGCGGCCACCCGGAAAACGAGCCGCGACGATGGGGCGCGGCCGGCAGCCGCGGCGCCGGGGAGTTTTCCCCGAGCAGAGTGGATGGAGGCGCCGTAGCCGGGCGTCCGCCTCCGCCGTGGCGGGCGGCCGGGGCGCCCCTGGAGGGGGCTGGCCTCTGTGGTGAAATGGACTGGTCTCTCACTCCGCGGCTAGGACGAAGCCACGAAAGGTGCCGTTGTCGCCGGGACGGTCGGGGGACTCGTGGCGCGGGACTCAGGGTTCCCCATGGGGAGGCCCCCATGCTCAGGCCCCTGGCAACGGAAGGCTGAGCAAGCAGGCCCGGGCCCGGGCCCGGCTTTCGGGGCTGGCCCGGCCCCAGCTGCCGGCGCCAGGGAGGGGACCCCCGGAGGCTGAGGAGCGGGAGGCGTCGGCCTCCCCGGGGCACGCCTCCCGGAGCTCCTCCTGGCGGTGCCGGAACGCGACGACAGGCGATCCCGGACAGGGCCCCGGGGGGGGCCGCCCTGCAGCCCTGTGGTGCCCGAAGTGTGTTCGCCGGGCGTTTTCCGGCCAATTCTCACGAGCGTTCTGCCCAAATCGGGATCGATTTGGGCAGAACGCTCGTGAGAATTGGCCGGCGTTGGGCAGCCCTGGTCAGCGCCCAGTTCCGCGTGCAGCAGGGCCCTTTCTCGCTCGGGGCATGGCGCGGCCACCAGGAAAACGAGCCGCGACGATGGGGCGCGGCCGGCAGCTGCGGCGCCGGGCTGTTTTCCCCGAGCAGAGTGGATGGAGGCGCCGTGGCCGGGCGTCCGCCTCCGCCGTGGCGGGCGGCCGGGGAGCCCCTGGAGGGGGCTGGCCTCTGTGGGGAAACGGACTGGTCTCTCACGCCGCGGCCAGGACGAAGCCGCGAAAGGTGCCGTTGTCGCCGGGACGGTCGGGGGACTCGTGGCGCGGGACTCAGTGTTCCCCATGGGGAAGCCCCCAGGCTCAGGCCCCTGGCAACGGAAGGCTGAGCAAGCAGGCCCGGGCCCGGGCCCGGCTTTCGGGGCTGGGCTGGCCCCAGCTGCCGGCGCCAGGGAGGGGACCCCCAGAGGCTGAGGAGCGGGAGGCGTCGGCCTCCCCGGGGCACGCCTCCCGGAGCTCCTCCTGGCGGTGACGGAACGCGACGACCCGCGATCCCGGACAGGGCCCCGGGGGGGGCCGCCCTGCGGCCCTGTGGTGCCCGAAGTGTGTTCGCCGGGCGTTTTCCGGCCAATTCTCACGAGCGTTCTGCCCAAATCGGGATCGATTTGGGCAGAACGCTCGTGAGAATTGGCCGGCGTTGGGCAGCCCTGGTCAGCGCCCAGATCCGCGTGCAGCAGGGCCCTTCTCGATCGGGGCATGGCGCGATACCCGGAAAACGAGCCACGACGATGGGGCGCGACCGGCAGCCTCGGCGCCGGGGAGTTTTCCCCGAGCAGAGTGGATGGAGGCGCCGTGGCCGGGATTCCGCCTCCGCCGTGGCGGGCGGCCGGGGCGCCCCTGGAGGGGGCTGGCCTCTGTGGGGAAAAGGACTGGTCTCTCACTCCGCGGCTAGGACGAAGCCGTGAAAGGTGCCGTTGTCGCCGGGACGGTCGGCGGACTCGTGGCGCGGGACTCAGGGTTCCCCATGGGGAGGCCCCCAGGCTCAGGCCCCTGGCAACGGAAGGCTGAGCAAGCAGGCCCGGGCCCGGGCCCGGCTTTCGGGGCTGGTCCGACCCAGATGCCGGCGCCAGGGAGGGGACCCCCGGAGGCTGAGGAGCGGGAGGCGTCGGCCTCCCCGGGGCACGCCTCCCGGAGCTCCTCCTGGCGGTGCCGGAACGCGACGACAGGCGATACCGGACAGGGCCCCGGGGGGGGCCGCCCTGCGGCCCTGTGGTGCCCGAAGTGTGTTCGCCGGGCGTTTTCCGGCCAATTCTCACGAGCGTTCTGCCCAAATCGGGATCGATTTGGGCAGAACGCTCGTGAGAATTGGCCGGCGTTGGGCAGCCCTGGTCAGCGCCCAGTTCCGCGTGCAGCAGGGCCCTTTCTCGCTCGGGGCATGGCGCGGCCACCCGGAAAACGAGCCGCGACGATGGGGCGCGGCCGGCAGCCGCGGCGCCGGGGAGTTTTCCCCGAGTAGAGTGGATGGAGGCGCCGTGGCCGGGCGTCCGCCTCCGCCGTGGCAGGCGGCCGGGGCGCCCCTGGAGGGGGCTGGCCTCTGTGGGGAAACGGACTGGTCTCTCACTCCGCGGCTAGGACGAAGCCGCGAAAGGTGCCGTTGTCGCCGGGACGGTCGGGGGACTCGTGGCGCGGGACTCAGGGTTCCCCATTGGGAGGCCCCCAGGCTCAGGCCCCTGGCAACGGAAGGCTGAGCAAGTAGGCCCGGGCCCGGGCCCGGCTTTCGGGGCTGGCCTGGCCCCAGCTGCCGGCGCCAGGGAGGGGACCCCCGGAGGCTGAGGAGCGGGAGGCGTCGGCCTCCCCAGGGCACGCCTCCAGGAGATCCTCCTGGAGGTGCCGGAACACGACGACCCGCGATCCCGGACAGGGCCCCGGGGGGGGCCGCCCTGCGGCCCTGTGGTGCCCGAAGTGTGTTCGCCGGGCGTTTTCCGGCCAATTCTCACGAGCGTTCTGCCCAAATCGGGATCGATTTGGGCAGAACGCTCGTGAGAATTGGCCGGCGTTGGGCAGCCCTGGTCAGCGCACAGTTCCGCGTGCAGCAGGGCCCTTTCTCGCTCGGGGCATGGCGCGGCCACCCAGAAAACGAGCCGCGACGATGGGGCGCGGCCGCCAGCCGCGGCGCCGGGCAGTTTTCCCCGAGAAGAGTGGAAGGAGGCGCCGTGGCCGGGCGTCAGCCTCCGCCGTGGCAGGCGGCCGGGGCGCCCCTGTAGGGGGCTGGCCTCTGTGGGGAAACGGACTGGTCTCTCACTCCGCGGCTAGGACGAAGCCGCGAAAGGTGCCGTTGTCGCCGGGACGTTCGGGGACTCGTGGCGCGGGACTCAGGGTTCCCCATGGGGAGGCCCCCAGGCTCAGGCCCCTGGCAACGGAAGGCTGAGCAAGCAGGCCCGGGCCCGGGCCCGGCTTTCGGGGCTGGCCTGGCCCCAGCTCCCGGCGCCAGGGAGGGGACCCCCGGAGGCTGAGGAGCGGGAGGCGTCGGCCTCCGCGGGGCACGCCTCCCGGAGCTCCTCCTGGAGGTGCCGGAACGCGACGACACGCGATCCCGGACAGGGCCCCGGGGGGGGGCCGCCCTGCGGCTCTGTGGTGCCCGAAGTGTGTTCGCCGGGCGTTTTCCGGCCAATTCTCACGAGCGTTCTGCCCAAATCGGGATCGATTTGGGTAGAACGCTCGTGAGAATTGGCCGGTGTTGGGCAGCCCTGGTCAGCGCCCAGTTCCGCGTGCAGCAGGGCCCTTTCTTGCTCAGGGCATGGCGCGGCCACCCAGAAAACGAGCCAAGACGATGGGGCGCGGCCGGCAGCCGCGGCGCCGGGCAGTTTTCCCCGAGCAGAGTGGATGGAGGCGCCGTGGCCGGGCGTCCGCCTCCGCCGTGGCGGGCGGCCGGGGCGCCCCTGGAGGGGACTGGCCTCTGTGTGGAAACGGACTGGTCTCTCACTCCGCGGCTAGGACGAAGTCGCGAAAGGTGCCGTTGTCGCCGGGACGGTCGGGGGACTCGTGGCGCGGGACTCAGGGTTCCCCATGGGGAGGTCCCCAGGCTCAGGCCCCTGGCAACGGAAGGCTGAGCAAGCAGGCCCGGGCCCGGGCCCGGCTTTCGGGGCTGGCCCGGCCCCAGCTCCCGGCGCCAGGGAGGGGAAACCCGGAAGCTGAGGAGCGGGAGGCGTCGGCCTCCTCGGGGCACGCCTCCCGGAGCTCCTCCTGGCGGTGCCGGAACGCGACGACAGGCGATCCCGGACAGGGCCCCGGGGGGGGCCGCCCTGCCGCCCTGTGGTGCCCGAAGTGTGTTCGCCGGGCGTTTTCCGGCCAATTCTCACGAGCGTTCTGCCCAAATCGGGATCGATTTGGGCAGAACGCTCGTGAGAATTGGCCGGCGTTGGGCAGACCTGGTCAGTGCCCAGTTCCGCGTGCATTAGGGCCCTTTCTCGCTCGGGGCATGGCGCGGCCACCCAGAAAACGAGCCGCGACGATGGGGCGCGGCCGGCAGCCGCGGCGCCGGGCAGTTTTCCCCGAGCAGAGTGAATGTAGGCGCCGTGGCCGGGCGTCCGCCTCCACCATAGCGGGCCGCCGGGGCGCCCCTGGAGGGGGCTGGCCTCTGTGGAGAAACGGACTGGTCTCTCACTCCGCGGCTAGGACGAAGCCGCAAAAGGTGCTGTTGTCGCCGGGACGGTCGGTGGACTCGTGGCGAGGGACACAGGGTTCCCCATGGGGAGGCCCCCAGGCTCAGGCCCCTGGCAACGGAAGGCTGAGCAAGCAGGCCCGGGCCCGGGCCGGCTTTCGGGGCTGGTACGGCCCCATCTGCCGGCGCCAGGGAGGGGACCCCCGGAGGCTGAGGAGCGGGAGGCGTCGGCCTCCCCGGGGCACGCCTCCCGGAGCTCCTCCTGGCGGTGCCGGAACGCGACGACCCGCGATCCCGGACAGGGCCACGGGGTGGGCCGCCCTGCGGCCTGTGGTGCCCGAAGTGTGTTCGCCGGGCGTTTTCCGGCCAATTCTCACGAGCGTTCTGCCCAAACCGGGATCGATTTGGGCAGAACGCTCGTGAGAATTGGCCGGCGTTGGGCAGCCCTGGTCAGCGCCCAGTTCCGTGTGCAGCAGAGCCCTTTCTCGCTCGGGGCATGGCGCGGCCACCCAGAAAACGAGCCGCGACGATGGGGCGCGGACGGCAGCCGCGGCGCCGGGCAGTTTTCCCCAAGCAGAGTGGATGGAGGCGCCGTGGCCGGGCGTCCGCCTCCGCCGTGGCGGGCGGCCGGGGCGCCCCTGGAGGGGGCTGGCCTCTGTGGGGAAAAGGACTGGTCTCTCACTCCGCGGTTAGGACGAAGCCGCGAAAGGTGCCGTTGTGCCGGGACGGTCGGCGGACTCGTGGCGCGGGACTCAGGGTTCCCCATGGGGAGGCCCCCAGGCTCAGGCCCCTGGCAACGGAAGACTGAGCAAGCAGGCCCGGGCCCGGGCCCGGCTTTCGGGGCTGACCCGGCCCCAGCTGCCGGCGCCAGGGAGGGGACCCCCGGAGGCTGAGGAGCGGGAGGCGTCGGCCTCCCCGGGGCACGCCTCCCGGAGCTCCTCCTGGCGGTGCCGGAACGCGACGACCCGCGATCCCGGAGAGGGCCCCGGGGGGGGACGCCCTGCGGCCCTGTGGTGCCCAAAGTGTGTTCGCCGGGCGTTTTCCGGCCAATTCTCACGAGCGTTCTGCCCAAATCGGGATCGATTTGGGCAGAACGCTCGTGAGAATTGGCCGGCGTTGGGCAGCCCTGGTCAGCGCCCAGTTCCGCGTGCAGCAAGGCCTTTTCTCGCTCGGGGCATGGCGCGGCCACCCGGAAAACGAGCCGCGACGATGGGGCGCGGCCGGCAGCCGCGGCCCCGGTGAGTTTTCCCCGAGCAGAGTGGATGGAGGCGCCGTGGCCGGGCGTCCGCCTCCGCCGTGGCGGGCGGCCGGGGCGCCCCTGGAGGGGGCTGGCCTCTGTGGGGAAACGGACTGGTCTCTCACTCCGCGGCTAGGACGAAGCCGCGAAAGGTGCCGTTGTCGCCGGGACGGTCGGGGGACTCGTGGCGCGGGACTCAGGGTTCCCCATGGGGAGGCCCCCAGGCTCAGGCCCCTGGCAACGGAAGGCTGAGCAAGCAGGCCCGGGCCCGGGCACGGGCCCGGCTTTCGGGGCTGGCCCGGCCCCAGCTGCCGGCGCCAGGGAGGGGACCCCCGGAGGCTGAGGAGCGGGAGGCGTCGGCCTCCCCGGGGCTCGCCTCCCGGAGCTCCTCCTGGAGGTGCCGGAACGCGACGACCCGCGATCCCGGACAGGGCCCCGGGGGGGGCCGCCCTGCGGCCCTGTGGTGCCCAAAGTGTGTTCGCCGGGCGTTTTCCGGCCAATTCTCACGAGCGTTCTGCCCAAATCGGGATCGATTTGGGCAGAACGCTCGTGAGAATTGGCCGGCGTTGGGCAGCCCTGGTCAGCGCCCAGTTCCGCGTGCAGCAGGGCCCTTTCTCGCTCGGGGCATGGCGCGGCCACCCAGAAAACGAGCCGCGACGATGGGGCGCGGCCGGCTCCCGCGGCGCCGGGCAGTTTTCTCCGAGCAGAGTGAATGGAGGCGCCGTGGCCGGGCGTCCGCCTCCGCTGTGGCGGGCGGCCGTGGTGCCCCTGGAGGGGGCTGGCCTCTGTGGGGAAACGGACTAGTCTCTCACTCCGCGGCTAGGACGAAGCCGCGAAAGGTGCCGTTGTCGCTGGGACGGTCGGGAGACTCGTGGCGCGGGACTCAGGGTTCCCCATGGGGAGGCCCCCAGGCTCAGGCACCTGGCAACGGAAGGCTGAGCAAGCAGGCCAGGGCCCGGGCCCGGCTCTCGGGGCTGGCCCGGCCCCAGCTGCCGGCGCCAGGGAGGGGACCCCCGGAGGCTGAGGAGCGGGAGGCGTCGGCCTCCCCGGGGCACGCCTCCAGGAGCTCCTCCTGGAGCTGCCGGAACGCGACGACCCGCGATCCCGGACAGGGCCCCGGGGGGGGCCGCCCTGCCGCCCTGTGGTGCCCGAAGTGTGTTCGCCGGGCGTTTTCCGGCCAATTCTCATGAGCGTTCTTCCCAAATCGGGATCGATTTGGGCAGATCGCTCGTGAGAATTGGCCGGCGTTGGGCATCCCTGGTCAGCGCCCAGTTCCGCGTGCAGCAGAGCCCTTTCTCGCTCGGGGCATGGCGCGGCCACCCAGAAAACGAGCCGCGACGATGGGGCGCGGCCGGCAGCCGCGGCGCCGGGCAGTTTTCCCCAAGCAGAGTGGATGGAGGCGCCGTGGCCGGGCGTCCGCCTCCGCCGTGGCGGGCGGCCGG
Organism: Meles meles; assembly: GCF_922984935.1. Lineage (NCBI taxonomy): Eukaryota > Metazoa > Chordata > Mammalia > Carnivora > Mustelidae > Meles > Meles meles. The sequence goes on along the minus strand of NW_025721256.1, from coordinate 23,952 downwards.
GGCGCCCCTGGAGGGGGCTGGCCTCTGTGGGGAAACGGACTGGTCTCTCACTCCGCGGCTAGGACGAAGCCGCGAAAGGTGCCGTTGTCGCCGGGACGGTCGGGGGACTCGTGGCGCGGGACTCAGGGTTCCCCATGGGGAGGCCCCCAGGCTCAGGCCCCTGGCAACGGAAGGCTGAGCAAGCAGGCCCGGGCCCGGGCCCGGCTTTCGGGGCTGGCCCGGCCCCAGCTGCCGGCGCCAGGGAGGGGCCCGCGGAGGCTGAGGAGCGGGAGGCGTCGGCCTCCCCGGGGCACGCGTCCCGGAGCTCCTCCTGGCAGTGCCGGAACGCGACGACCCGCGATCCCGGACAGGGCCCCGGGGGGGGCCGCCCTGCGGCCCTGTGTTGCCCGAAGTGTGTTCGCCAGGCGTTTTCCGGCCAATTCTCACGAGCGTTCTGCCAAAATCGATCCCGATTTGGGCAGAACGCTCGTGAGAATTGGCCGGCGTTGGGCAGCCCTGGTCAGCGCCCAGTTCCGCGTGCAGCAGGGCCCTTCTCGCACGGGGCATGGCGCGGCCACCCGGAAAACGAGCCACGACGATGGGGCGCGACCGGCAGCCTCGGCGCCGGGGAGTTTTCCCCGAGCAGAGTGGATGGAGGCGCCGTGGCCTGGCGTCCGCCTCCGCCGTGGCGGGCGGCCGGGGCGCCCCTGGAGGGGGCTGGCCTCTGTGGGGAAAAGGACTGGTCTCTCACTCCGCGGTTAGGACGAAGCCGCGAAAGGTGCCGTTGTGCCGGGACGGTCGGCGGACTCGTGGCGCGGGACTCAGGGTTCCCCATGGGGGGCCCCCAGGCTCAGGCCCCTGGCAACGGAAGGCTGAGCAAGCAGGCCCGGGCCCGGGCCCGGCTTTCGGGGCTGGCCCGGCCCCAGCTCCTGGCGCCAGGGAGGGGACCCCCGGAGGCTGAGGAGCGGGAGGCGTCGGCCTCCCCGGGGCACGCGTCCCGGAGCTCCTCCTGGCGGTGCCGGAACGCGACGACCCGCGATCCCGGACAGGGCCCCGGGGGGGGCCGCCCTGCGGCCCTGTGGTGCCCGAAGTGTGTTCGCCGGGCGTTTTCCGGCCAATTCTCACGAGCGTTCTGCCCAAATCGGGATCGATTTGGGCAGAACGCTCGTGAGACTTGGCCGGCGTTGGGCAGCCCTGGTCAGCGCCCAGTTCCGCGTGCAGCAGGGCCCTTTCTCGCTCGGGGCATGGCGCGGCCACCCGGAAAACGAGCCGCGACGATGGGGCGCGGCCGGCAGCCGCGGCGCCGGGCAGTTTTCCCCGAGCAGAGTGGATGGAGGTGCCGTGGCCGGGCGTCCGCCTCCGCCGTGGCGGGCGGCCGGGGCGCCCCTGGAGGGGGCTGGCCTCTGTGGGGAAACGGACTGGTCTCTCACTCCGCGGCTAGGACGAAGCCGCGAAAGGTGCCGTTGTCGCCGGGTCGGTAGGGGGACTCGTGGCGCGGGACTCAGGGTTCCCCATGGGGAGGCCCCCAGGCTCAGGCCCCTGGCAACGGAAGGCTGAGCAAGCAGGCCCGGGCCCGGGCCCGGCTTTCGGGGCTGGCCCGGCCCCAGCTGCCGGCGCCAGGGAGGGGACCCCCGGAGGCTGAGGAGCGGGAGGCGTCGGCCTCCCCGGGGCTCGCCTCCCGGAGCTCCTCCTGGAGGTGCCGGAACGCGACGACCCGCGATCCCGGACAGGGCCCCGGGGGGGGCCGCCCTGCGGCCCTGTGGTGCCCAAAGTGTGTTCGCCGGGCGTTTTCCGGCCAATTCTCACGAGCGTTCTGCCCAAATCGGGATCGATTTGGGCAGAACGCTCGTGAGAATTGGCCGGCGTTGGGCAGCCCTGGTCAGCGCCCAGTTCCGCGTGCAGCAGGGCCCTTTCTCGCTCGGGGCATGGCGCGGCCACCCAGAAAACGAGCCGCGACGATGGGGCGCGGCCGGCTCCCGCGGCGCCGGGCAGTTTTCCCCGAGCAGAGTGAATGGAGGCGCCGTGGCCGGGCGTCCGCCTCCGCCGTGGCGGGCGGCCGTGGTGCCCCTGGAGGGGGCTGGCCTCTGTGGGGAAACGGACTAGTCTCTCACTCCGCGGCTAGGACGAAGCCGCGAAAGGTGCCGTTGTCGCTGGGACGGTCGGGAGACTCGTGGCGCGGGACTCAGGGTTCCCCATGGGGAGGCCCCCAGGCTCAGGCCCCTGGCAACGGAAGGCTGAGCAAGCAGGCCAGGGCCCGGGCCCGGCTCTCGGGGCTGGCCCGGCCCCAGCTGCCGGCGCCAGGGAGGGGACCCCCGGAGGCTGAGGAGCGGGAGGCGTCGGCCTCCCCGGGGCACGCGTCCCGGAGCTCCTCCTGGCGGTGCCGGAACGCGACGACCCGCGATCCCGGACAGGGCCCCGGGGGGGGCCGCCCTGCGGCCCTGTGTTGCCCGAAGTGTGTTCGCCGGGCGTTTTCCGGCCAATTCTCACGAGCGTTCTGCCAAAATCGATCCCGATTTGGGCAGAACGCTCGTGAGAATTGGCCGGCGTTGGGCAGCCCTGGTCAGCGCCCAGTTCCGCGTGCAGCAGGGCCCTTCTCGCACGGGGCATGGCGCGGCCACCCGGAAAACGAGCCACGACGATGGGGCGCGACCGGCAGCCTCGGCGCCGGGGAGTTTTCCCCGAGCAGAGTGGATGGAGGCGCCGTGGCCTGGCGTCCGCCTCCGCCGTGGCGGGCGGCCGGGGCGCCCCTGGAGGGGGCTGGCCTCTGTGGGGAAAAGGACTGGTCTCTCACTCCGCGGTTAGGACGAAGCCGCGAAAGGTGCCGTTGTGCCGGGACGGTCGGCGGACTCGTGGCGCGGGACTCAGGGTTCCCCATGGGGAGGCCCCCAGGCTCAGGCCCCTGGCAACGGAAGGCTGAGCAAGCAGGCCCGGGCCCGGGCCCGGCTTTCGGGGCTGACCCGGCCCCAGCTGCCGGCGCCAGGGAGGGGACCCCCGGAGGCTGAAGAGCGGGAGGCGTCGGCCTCCCCGGGGCACGTCTCCCGGAGCTCCTCCTGGCGGTGCCGGAACGCGACGACCCGCGATCCCGGAGAGGGCCCCGGGGGGGGCCGCCATGCGGCCCTGTGGTGCCCGAAGTGTGTTCACCGGGCGTTTTCCGGCCAATTCTCACGAGCGTTCTGCCCAAATCGGGATCGATTTGGGCAGAACGCTCGTGAGAATTGGCCGGCGTTGGGCAGCCCTGGTCAGCGCCCAGTTCCGCGTGCAGCAAGGCCTTTTCTCGCTCGGGGCATGGCGCGGCCACCCGGAAAACGAGCCGCGACGATGGGGCGCGGCCGGCAGCCGCGGCCCCGGGGAGTTTTCCCCGAGGAGAGTGGATGGAGGCGCCGTGGCCGGGCGTCCGCCTCCGCCATGGCGGGCGGCCGGGGCGCCCCTGGAGGGGGCTGGCCTCTGTGGGGAAACGGACTGGTCTCTCACTCCGCGGCTAGGACGAAGCCGCGAAAGGTGCCGTTGTCGCCGGGACGGTCGGGGGACTCGTGGCGCGGGACTCAGGGTTCCCCATGGGGAGGCCCCCAGGCTCAGGCCCCTGGCAACGGAAGGCTGAGCAAGCAGGCCCGGGCCCGGGCCCGGCTTTCGGGGCTGGCCCGGCCCCAGCTCCTGGCGCCAGGGAGGGGACCCCCGGAGGCTGAGGAGCGGGAGGCGTCGGCCTCCCCGGGGCACGCGTCCCGGAGCTCCTCCTGGCGGTGCCGGAACGCGACGACCCGCGATCCCGGACAGGGCCCCGGGGGGGGCCGCCCTGCGGCCCTGTGGTGCCCGAAGTGTGTTCGCCGGGCGTTTTCCGGCCAATTCTCACGAGCGTTCTGCCCAAATCGGGATCGATTTGGGCAGAACGCTCGTGAGACTTGGCCGGCGTTGGGCAGCCCTGGTCAGCGCCCAGTTCCGCGTGCAGCAGGGCCCTTTCTCGCTCGGGGCATGGCGCGGCCACCCGGAAAACGAGCCGCGACGATGGGGCGCGGCCGGCAGCCGCGGCGCCGGGCAGTTTTCCCCGAGCAGAGTGGATGGAGGTGCCGTGGCCGGGCGTCCGCCTCCGCCGTGGCGGGCGGCCGGGGCGCCCCTGGAGGGGGCTGGCCTCTGTGGGGAAACGGACTGGTCTCTCACTCCGCGGCTAGGACGAAGCCGCGAAAGGTGCCGTTGTCGCCGGGTCGGTAGGGGGACTCGTGGCGCGGGACTCAGGGTTCCCCATGGGGAGGCCCCCAGGCTCAGGCCCCTGGCAACGGAAGGCTGAGCAAGCAGGCCCGGGCCCGGGCCCGGCTTTCGGGGCTGGCCCGGCCCCAGCTGCCGGCGCCAGGGAGGGGACCCCCGGAGGCTGAGGAGCGGGAGGCGTCGGCCTCCCCGGGGCTCGCCTCCCGGAGCTCCTCCTGGAGGTGCCGGAACGCGACGACCCGCGATCCCGGACAGGGCCCCGGGGGGGGGCCGCCCTGCGGCCCTGTGGTGCCCAAAGTGTGTTCGCCGGGCGTTTTCCGGCCAATTCTCACGAGCGTTCTGCCCAAATCGGGATCGATTTGGGCAGAACGCTCGTGAGAATTGGCCGGCGTTGGGCAGCCCTGGTCAGCGCCCAGTTCCGCGTGCAGCAGGGCCCTTTCTCGCTCGGGGCATGGCGCGGCCACCCAGAAAACGAGCCGCGACGATGGGGCGCGGCCGGCTCCCGCGGCGCCGGGCAGTTTTCCCCGAGCAGAGTGAATGGAGGCGCCGTGGCCGGGCGTCCGCCTCCGCTGTGGCGGGCGGCCGTGGTGCCCCTGGAGGGGGCTGGCCTCTGTGGGGAAACGGACTAGTCTCTCACTCCGCGGCTAGGACGAAGCCGCGAAAGGTGCCGTTGTCGCTGGGACGGTCGGGAGACTCGTGGCGCGGGACTCAGGGTTCCCCATGGGGAGGCCCCCAGGCTCAGGCCCCTGGCAACGGAAGGCTGAGCAAGCAGGCCAGGGCCCGGGCCCGGCTCTCGGGGCTGGCCCGGCCCCAGCTGCCGGCGCCAGGGAGGGGACCCCCGGAGGCTGAGGAGCGGGAGGCGTCGGCCTCCCCGGGGCACGCGTCCCGGAGCTCCTCCTGGCGGTGCCGGAACGCGACGACCCGCGATCCCGGACAGGGCCCCGGGGGGGGCCGCCCTGCGGCCCTGTGTTGCCCGAAGTGTGTTCGCCGGGCGTTTTCCGGCCAATTCTCACGAGCGTTCTGCCAAAATCGATCCCGATTTGGGCAGAACGCTCGTGAGAATTGGCCGGCGTTGGGCAGCCCTGGTCAGCGCCCAGTTCCGCGTGCAGCAGGGCCCTTCTCGCACGGGGCATGGCGCGGCCACCCGGAAAACGAGCCACGACGATGGGGCGCGACCGGCAGCCTCGGCGCCGGGGAGTTTTCCCCGAGCAGAGTGGATGGAGGCGCCGTGGCCTGGCGTCCGCCTCCGCCGTGGCGGGCGGCCGGGGCGCCCCTGGAGGGGGCTGGCCTCTGTGGGGAAAAGGACTGGTCTCTCACTCCGCGGTTAGGACGAAGCCGCGAAAGGTGCCGTTGTGCCGGGACGGTCGGCGGACTCGTGGCGCGGGACTCAGGGTTCCCCATGGGGAGGCCCCCAGGCTCAGGCCCCTGGCAACGGAAGGCTGAGCAAGCAGGCCCGGGCCCGGGCCCGGCTTTCGGGGCTGACCCGGCCCCAGCTGCCGGCGCCAGGGAGGGGACCCCCGGAGGCTGAAGAGCGGGAGGCGTCGGCCTCCCCGGGGCACGTCTCCCGGAGCTCCTCCTGGCGGTGCCGGAACGCGACGACCCGCGATCCCGGAGAGGGCCCCGGGGGGGGCCGCCATGCGGCCCTGTGGTGCCCGAAGTGTGTTCACCGGGCGTTTTCCGGCCAATTCTCACGAGCGTTCTGCCCAAATCGGGATCGATTTGGGCAGAACGCTCGTGAGAATTGGCCGGCGTTGGGCAGCCCTGGTCAGCGCCCAGTTCCGCGTGCAGCAAGGCCTTTTCTCGCTCGGGGCATGGCGCGGCCACCCGGAAAACGAGCCGCGACGATGGGGCGCGGCCGGCAGCCGCGGCCCCGGGGAGTTTTCCCCGAGGAGAGTGGATGGAGGCGCCGTGGCCGGGCGTCCGCCTCCGCCATGGCGGGCGGCCGGGGCGCCCCTGGAGGGGGCTGGCCTCTGTGGGGAAACGGACTGGTCTCTCACTCCGCGGCTAGGACGAAGCCGCGAAAGGTGCCGTTGTCGCCGGGACGGTCGGGGGACTCGTGGCGCGGGACTCAGGGTTCCCCATGGGGAGGCCCCCAGGCTCAGGCCCCTGGCAACGGAAGGCTGAGCAAGCAGGCCCGGGCCCGGGCCCGGCTTTCGGGGCTGGCCCGGCCCCAGCTGCCGGCGCCAGGGAGGGGACCCCCGGAGGCTGAGGAGCGGGAGGCGTCGGCCTCCCCGGGGCACGCGTCCCGGAGCTCCGCCTGGCGGTGCCGGAACGCGACGACCCGCGATCCCGGACAGGGCCCCGGGGGGGGCCGCCCTTCGGCCCTGTGGTGCCCGAAGTGTGTTCGCCGGACGTTTTCCGGCCAATTCTCACGAGCGTTCTGCCCAAATCGGGATCGATTTGGGCAGAACGCTCGTGAGACTTGGCCGGCGTTGGGCAGCCCTGGTCAGCGCCCAGTTCCGCGTGCAGCAGGGCCCTTTCTCGCTCGGGGCATGGCGCGGCCTCCCGGAAAACGAGCCGCGACGATGGGGCGCGGCCGGCAGCCGCGGCGCCGGGCAGTTTTCCCCGAGCAGAGTGGATGGAGGTGCCGTGGCCGGGCGTCCGCCTCCGCCGTGGCGGGCGGCCGGGGCGCCCCTGGAGGGGGCTGGCCTCTGTGGGGAAACGGACTGGTCTCTCACTCCGCGGCTGGGACGAAGCCGCGAAAGGTGCCGTTGTCGCCGGGTCGGTAGGGGGACTCGTGGCGCGGGACTCAGGGTTCCCCATGGGGAGGCCCCCAGGCTCAGGCCCCTGGCAACGGAAGGCTGAGCAAGCAGGCCCGGGCCCGGGCCCGGCTTTCGGGGCTGGCCCGGCCCCAGCTGCCGGCGCCAGGGAGGGGACCCCCGGAGGCTGAGGAGCGGGAGGCGTCGGCCTCCCCGGGGCTCGCCTCCCGGAGCTCCTCCTGGAGGTGCCGGAACGCGACGACCCGCGATCCCGGACAGGGCCCCGGGGGGGGCCGCCCTGCGGCCCTGTGGTGCACAAAGTGTGTTCGCCGGGCGTTTTCCGGCCAATTCTCACGAGCGTTCTGCCCAAATCGGGATCGATTTGGGCAGAACGCTCGTGAGAATTGGCCGGCGTTGGGCAGCCCTGGTCAGCGCCCAGTTCCGCGTGCAGCAGGGCCCTTTCTCGCTCGGGGCATGGCGCGGCCACCCAGAAAACGAGCCGCGACGATGGGGCGCGGCCGGCTCCCGCGGCGCCGGGCAGTTTTCCCCGAGCAGAGTGGATGGAGGCGCCGTGGCCGGGCGTCCGCCTCCGCTGTGGCGGGCGGCCGTGGTGCCCCTGGAGGGGGCTGGCCTCTGTGGGGAAACGGACTAGTCTCTCACTCCGCGGCTAGGACGAAGCCGCGAAAGGTGCCGTTGTCGCTGGGACGGTCGGGAGACTCGTGGCGCGGGACTCAGGGTTCCCCATGGGGAGGCCCCCAGGCTCAGGCCCCTGGCAACGGAAGGCTGAGCAAGCAGGCCAGGGCCCGGGCCCGGCTCTCGGGGCTGGCCCGGCCCCAGCTGCCGGCGCCAGGGAGGGGACCCCCGGAGGCTGAGGAGCGGGAGGCGTCGGCCTCCCCGGGGCACGCCTCCAGGAGCTCCTCCTGGAGCTGCCGGAACGCGACGACCCGCGATCCCGGACAGGGCCCCGGGGGGGGCCGCCCTGCCGCCCTGTGGTGCCCGAAGTGTGTTCGCTGGGCGTTTTCCGGCCAATTCTCATGAGCGTTCTGCCCAAATCGGGATCGATTTGGGCAGAACGCTCGTGAGAATTGGCCGGCGTTGGGCATCCCTGGTCAGCGCCCAGTTCCGCGTGCAGCAGAGCCCTTTCTCGCTCGGGGCATGGCGCGGCCACCCAGAAAACGAGCCGCGACGATGGGGCGCGGCCGGCAGCCGCGGCGCCGGGCAGTTTTCCCCAAGCAGAGTGGATGGAGGCGCCGTGGCCGGGCGTCCGCCTCCGCCGTGGCGGGCGGCCGGGGCGCCCCTGGAGGGGGCTGGCCTCTGTGGGGAAACGGACTGGTCTCTCACTCCGCGGCTAGGACGAAGCCGCGAAAGGTGCCGTTGTCGCCGGGACGGTCGGGGGACTCGTGGCGCGGGACTCAGGGTTCCCCATGGGGAGGCCCCCAGGCTCAGGCCCCTGGCAACGGAAGGCTGAGCAAGCAGGCCCGGGCCCGGGCCCGGCTTTCGGGGCTGGCCCGGCCCCAGCTGCCGGCGCCAGGGAGGGGACCCCGGAGGCTGAGGAGCGGGAGGCGTCGGCCTCCCCGGGGCACGCCTCCCGGAGCTCCTCCTGGAGGTGCCGGAACGCAACGACCCGCGATCCCGGACAGGCTCCCGGTGGGGGCCGCCCTGCGGCCCTGAGGTGCCTGAAGTGTGTTCGCCGGGCGTTTTCCGGCCAATTCTCACGAGCGTTCTGCCCAAATCGGGATCGATTTGGGCAGAACGCTCGTGAGAATTGGCCAGCGTTGGGCAGCCCTGGTCAGCGCCCAGTTCCGCGTGCAGCAGGGCCCTTTCTAGCTCGGGGCATGGCGCGGCCACCCGGAAAACGAGCCGCGACGATGGGGCGCGGTCGGCAGCCGCGGCGCCGGGCAGTTTTCCCCAAGCAGAGTGGATGGAGGCGCCGTGGCCGGGCGTCCGCCTCCGCCGTGGCGGGCGGCCGGGGCGCCCCTGAAGGGGGCTGGCCTCTGTGGGGAAACGGACTGGTCTCTCACTCCGCGGCTAAGACGAAGGCGCGAAAGGTGCCGTTGTCGCCGGGACGGTCGGGGGACTCGTGGCGCGGGACTCAGGTTTCCCCATGGGGAGGCCCCCAGGCTCAGGCCCCTGGCAACGGAAGGCTGAGCAAGCAGGCCCGGGCCCGGGCCCGGCTTTCGGGGCTGGCCCGGCCCCAGCTGCCGGCACCAGGGAGGGGCCCCCGGAGGCTGAGGAGCGGGAGGCGTCGGCCTCCCCGGGGCACGCGTCCCGGAGCTCCTCCTGGCGGTGCCGGAACGCGACGACCCGCGATCCCGGACAGGGCCCCGGGGGGGGCCGCCCTGCGGCCCTGTGTTGCCCGAAGTGTGTTCGCCGGGCGTTTTCCGGCCAATTCTCACGAGCGTTCTGCCAAAATCGATCCCGATTTGGGCAGAACGCTCGTGAGAATTGGCCGGCGTTGGGCAGCCCTGGTCAGCGCCCAGTTCCGCGTGCAGCAGGGCCCTTCTCGTACGGGGCATGGCGCGGCCACCCGGAAAACGAGCCACGACGATGGGGCGCGACCGGCAGCCTCGGCGCCGGGGAGTTTTCCCCGAGCAGAGTGGATGGAGGCGCCGTGGCCTGGCGTACGCCTCCGCCGTGGCGGGCGGCCGGGGCGCCCCTGGAGGGGGCTGGCCTCTGTGGGGAAAAGGACTGGTCTCTCACTCCGCGGTTAGGACGAAGCCGCGAAAGGTGCCGTTGTGCCGGGACGGTCGGCGGACTCGTGGCGCGGGACTCAGGGTTCCCCATGGGGAGGCCCCCAGGCTCAGGCCCCTGGCAACGGAAGGCTGAGCAAGCAGGCCCGGGCCCGGGCCCGGCTTTCGGGGCTGACCCGGCCCCAGCTGCCGGCGCCAGGGAGGGGACCCCCGGAGGCTGAGGAGCGGGAGGCGTCGGCCTCCCCGGGGCACGCCTCCCGGAGCTCCTCCTGGCGGTGCCGGAACGCGACGACCCGCGATCCCGGAGAGGGCCCCGGGGGGGGCCGCCCTGCGGCCCTGTGGTGCCCGAAGTGTGTTCACCGGGCGTTTTCCGGCCAATTCTCACGAGCGTTCTGCCCAAATCGGGATCGATTTGGGCAGAACGCTCGTGAGAATTGGCCGGCGTTGGGCAGCCCTGGTCAGCGCCCAGTTCCGCGTGCAGCAAGGCCTTTTCCCGCTCGGGGCATGGCGCGGCCACCCGGAAAACGAGCCGCGACGATGGGGCGCGGCCGGCAGCCGCGGCCCCGGGGAGTTTTCCCCGAGCAGAGTGGATGGAGGCGCCGTGGCCGGGCGTCCGCCTCCGCCGTGGCGGGCGGCCGGGGCGCCCCTGGAGGGGGCTGGCCTCTGTGGGGAAACGGACTGGTCTCTCACTCCGCGGCTAGGACGAAGCCGCGAAAGGTGCCGTTGTCGCCGGGACGGTCGGTGGACTCGTGACGAGGGACTCAGGGTTCCCCATGGGGAGGCCCCCAGGCTCAGGCCCCTCGCAACGGAAGCCTGAGCAAGCAGGCCCGGGCCCGGGCCCGGCTTTCGGGGCTGGTCCGGCCCCAGCTGCCGGCGCCAGGGAGAGGACCCCCGGTGGCTGAGGAGCGGGAGGCGTCGGCCTCCCCGTGGCACGCCTCCCGGAGCTCCTCCTGGCGGTGCCGGAACGCGACGACAGGCGATCCCGGACAGGGCCCCGGGGGGGGCCGCCCTGCGGCCCTGTGGTGCCCGAAGTGTGTTCGCCGGGCGTTTTCCGGCCAATTCTCACGAGCGTTCTGCCCAAATCGGGATCGATTTGGGCAGAACGCTCGTGAGAATTGGCCGGCGTTGGGCAGCCCTGGTCAGCGCCCAGTTCCGCGTGCAGCAGGGCCCTTCTCGCTCGGGGCATGGCGAGGCCACCCGGAAAACGAGCCGTGACGATGGGGCGCGGCCGGCAGCCGCGGCGCCGGGGAGTTTTCCCCAAGCAGAATGGATGGAGGCGCCGTGCCCGGGCGTCCGCCTCCGCCGTGGCGGGCGGCCGGGGTGCCCCTGGAGGGGGCTGGCCTCTGTGGGGAAACGGACTGGTCTCTCACTCCACGGCTAGGACGAAGCCGCGAAAGGTGCCGTTGTCGCCGGGACGGTCGGGAGACTCGTGGCGCGGGACTCAGGGTTCCCCATGGGGAGGCCCCCAGGCTCAGGCCCCTGGCAACGGAAGGCTGAGCAAGCAGGACAGGGACCGGGCCCGGCTTTCGGGGCTGGCCCGGCCCCAGCTGCCGGCGCCAGGGACGGGACCCCCGGAGGCTGAGGAGCGGGAGGCGTCGGCCTCCCCGGGGCACGCATCCTGGAGCTCCTCCTGGAGGTGCCGGACCGCGACGACCCGCGATCCCAGACAGGGCCCCGGGGGGGGCCGCCCTGCGGCCCTGTGGTGCCCGAAGTGTGTTCGCCGGGCGTTTTCCGGCCAATTCTCACGAGCGTTCTGCCCAAATCGGGATCGATTTGGGCAGAACGCTCGTGAGAATTGGCCGGCGTTGGGCAGCCCTGGTCAGCGCCCAGTTCCTTGTGCAGCAGGGCCCTTTCTCGTTCGGGGCATGGCGCGGCCACCCAGAAAACGAGCCGCGACGATGGGGCGCGGCCGGCAGCCGCGGTGCCGGGCAGTTTTCCCCGAGCAGAGTGGATGGAGGCGCCGGGCCGGGCGTCTGCCTCCGCCGTGGCGGGCGGCCGGGGCGCCCCTGGAGGGGGCTGGCCTCTGTGGGGAAACGGACTGGTCTCTCACTCCGCGGCTAGGACGAAGCCGCGAAAGGTGCCGTTGACGCCGGGACGGTCGGGGGACTCGTGGCGCGGGACTCAGGGTTCCCCATGGGGAGGCCCCCAGGCTCAGGCCCCTGGCAACGGAAGGCTGCGCAAGCAGGCCCGGGCCCGGGCCCGGCTTTCGGGGCTGGCCCGGCCCCAGCTGCCGGCGCCAGGGAGGGGACCCACGGAGGCTGAGGAGCGGGAGGCGTCGGCCTCCCCGGGGCACGCGTCCCGGAGCTCCTCCTGGCGGTGCCGGAACGCGACGACCCGCGATCCCGGACAGGGCCCCGAGGGGGGCCGCCCTGCGGCCCTGTGGTGCCCGAAGTGTGTTCGCCGGGCGTTTTCCGGCCAATTCTCACGAGCGTTCTGCCCAAATCGGGATCGATTTGGGCAGAACGCTCGTGAGACTTGGCCGGCGTTGGGCAGCCCTGGTCAGCGCCCAGTTCCGCGTGCAGCAGGGCCCTTTCTCGCTCGGGGCATGGCGCGGCCTCCCGGAAAACGAGCCGCGACGATGGGGCGCGGCCGGCAGCCGCGGCGCCGGGCAGTTTTCCCCGAGCAGAGTGGATGGAGGTGCCGTGGCCGGGCGTCCGCCTCCGCCGTGGCGGGCGGCCGGGGCGCCCCTGGAGGGGGCTGGCCTCTGTGGGGAAACGGACTGGTCTCTCACTCCGCGGCTGGGACGAAGCCGCGAAAGGTGCCGTTGTCGCCGGGTCGGTAGGGGGACTCGTGGCGCGGGACTCAGGGTTCCCCATGGGGAGGCCCCCAGGCTCAGGCCCCTGGCAACGGAAGGCTGAGCAAGCAGGCCCGGGCCCGGGCCCGGCTTTCGGGGCTGGCCCGGCCCCAGCTGCCGGCGCCAGGGAGGGGACCCCCGGAGGCTGAGGAGCGGGAGGCGTCGGCCTCCCCGGGGCTCGCCTCCCGGAGCTCCTCCTGGAGGTGCCGGAACGCGACGACCCGCGATCCCGGACAGGGCCCCGGGGGGGGCCGCCCTGCGGCCCTGTGGTGCCCAAAGTGTGTTCGCCGGGCGTTTTCCGGCCAATTCTCACGAGCGTTCTGCCCAAATCGGGATCGATTTGGGCAGAACGCTCGTGAGAATTGGCCGGCGTTGGGCAGCCCTGGTCAGCGCCCAGTTCCGCGTGCAGCAGGGCCCTTTCTCGCTCGGGGCATGGCGCGGCCACCCAGAAAACGAGCCGCGACGATGGGGCGCGGCCGGCTCCCGCGGCGCCGGGCAGTTTTCCCCGAGCAGAGTGGATGGAGGCGCCGTGGCCGGGCGTCCGCCTCCGCTGTGGCGGGCGGCCGTGGTGCCCCTGGAGGGGGCTGGCCTCTGTGGGGAAACGGACTAGTCTCTCACTCCGCGGCTAGGACAAAGCCGCGAAAGGTGCCGTTGTCGCTGGGACGGTCGGGAGACTCGTGGCGCGGGACTCAGGGTTCCCCATGGGGAGGCCCCCAGGCTCAGGCCCCTGGCAACGGAAGGCTGAGCAAGCAGGCCAGGGCCCGGGCCCGGCTCTCGGGGCTGGCCCGGCCCCAGCTGCCGGCGCCAGGGAGGGGACCCCCGGAGGCTGAGGAGCGGGAGGCGTCGGCCTCCCCGGGGCACGCCTCCAGGAGCTCCTCCTGGAGCTGCCGGAACGCGACGACCCGCGATCCCGGACAGGGCCCCGGGGGGGGCCGCCCTGCCGCCCTGTGGTGCCCGAAGTGTGTTCGCCGGGCGTTTTCCGGCCAATTCTCACGAGCGTTCTGCCCAAATCGGGATCGATTTGGGCAGAACGCTCGTGAGAATTGGCCGGCGTTGGGCATCCCTGGTCAGCGCCCAGTTCCGCGTGCAGCAGAGCCCTTTCTCGCTCGGGGCATGGCGCGGCCACCCAGAAAACGAGCCGCGACGATGGGGCGCGGCCGGCAGCCGCGGCGCCGGGCAGTTTTCCCCAAGCAGAGTGGATGGAGGCGCCGTGGCCGGGCGTCCGCCTCCGCCGTGGCGGGCGGCCGGGGCGCCCCTGGAGGGGGCTGGCCTCTGTGGGGAAACGGACTGGTCTCTCACTCCGTGGCTAGGACGAAGCCGCGAAAGGTGCCGTTGTCGCCGGGACGGTCGGGGGACTCGAGGCGCGGGACTCAGGGTTCCCCATGGGGAGGCCCCCAGGCTCAGGACCCTGGCAGCGGAAGGCTGAGCAAGCAGGCCCGGGCCCGGGACCGGCTTTCCGGGCTGGTCCGGCCCCAGCTGCCGGCGCCAGGGAGGGGACCCCCGGAGGCTGAGGAGCGGGAGGCGTCGGCCTCCCCGGGGCACGCCTCCCGGAGCTCCTCCTGGCGGTGCCGGAACGCGACGACAGGCGATCCCGGAAAGGGCCCCGGGGGGGGGGGCCGCCCTGCGGCCCTGTGGTGCCCGAAGTGTGTTCGCCGGGCGTTTTCCGGCCAATTCTCACGAGCGTTCTGCCCAAATCGGGATCGATTTGGGCAGAACGCTCGTGAGAATTGGCCGGCTTTGGGCAGCCCTGGTCAGCGCCCAGTTCCGCGTGCAGCAGGGCCCTTCTCGCTCGGGGCATGGCGCGGCCACCCGGAAAACGAGCCACGACGATGGGGCGCGACCGGCAGCCTCGGCGCCCCGGAGTTTTCCCCAAGCAAATTGGATGGAGGCGCCGTGGCCGGGCTTCCGCCTCCGCCGTGGCGGGCGGCCGGGGCGCCCCTGGAGGGGGCTGGCCTCTGTGGGGAAACGGACTGGTCTCTCACTCCGCGGCAAGGACGAAGCCGCGAAAGGTGCCGTTGTCGCCGGGACGGTCGGGGGACTCGTGGCGCGGGACTCAGGGTTCCCCATGGGGAGGCCCCCAGGCTCAGGCCCCTGGCAACGGAAGGCTGAGCAAACAGGCCCGGGCCCGGGCCCGGCTTTCGGGCCTGGCCCGGCCCCAGCTGCCGGCGCCAGGGAGGGGACCCCCGGAGGCTGAGGAGCGGGAGGCGTCGGCCGCCCCGGGGCCCGCCTCCCGGAGCTCCTCCCGGCGGAGCCGGAACGCGACGACCCGCGATCCCGGACAGGGCCCAGGGGGGGCCGCCCTGCGGCCCTGTGGTGCCCGAAGTGTGTTCGCCGGGCGTTTTCCGGCCAATTCTCACGAGCGTTCTGCCCAAATCGGGATCGATTTGGGCAGAACGCTCGTGAGAATTGGCCGGCGTGGGGCAGCCCTGGTCAGCGCCCTGTTCCACGTGGAGCAGGGCCCTTTCTCGCTCGGGGCATGTCGCGGCCACCCGGAAAACGAGCCGCGACGATGGGGCGCGGCCGGCAGCGGCGGCGCCGGAGAGTTTCCCCCGAGCAGAGTGCATGGAGGCGCCGTGGCCGGGCGTCCGCCTCCGCCGTGGCGGTCGGCCGGGGCGCACCTGGAGGGGGCTGGCCTCTGTGGGGAAAAGGACTGGTCTCTGACTCCGCGGCTAGGACGAAGCCGCGAAAGGTGCCGTTGTCGCCGGGACGGTCGGGGGACTCGTGGCGCGGGACTCAGGGTTCCCCATGGGGAGGCCCCCAGGCTCAGGCCCCTGGCAACGGAAGGCTGAGCAAGCAGGCCCGGGTCCGAGCCCGGGCCCGGCTTTCGGGGCTGGCCCGGCCCCAGCTGCCGGCGCCAGGGAGGGGACCCCTGGAGGCTGAGGAGCGGGAGGCGTCGGCCGCCCCGGGGCCCGCCTCCCGGAGCTCCTCCCGGCGGTGCCGGAACGCGACGACCCGCGATCCCGGACAGGGCCCCGGGGGGGCCGCCCTGAGGGCCTGTGGTGCCCGAAGTGTGTTCGCCGGGCGTTTTCCGGCCAATTCTCACGAGCGTTCTGCCCAAATCGGGATCGATTTGGGCAGAACGCTCGTGAGAATTGGCCGGCGTTGGGCAGCCCTGGTCAGCGCCCAGTTCCGCGTGGAGCAGGGCCCTTTCTCGCTCGGGGCATGTCGCGGCCACCCGGAAAACGAGCCGCGACGATGGGTCGCGGCCGGCAGCCACGGCGCCAGGGAGTTTTCCCCGAGCAGAGTGCATGGAGGCGCCGTGGCCGAGCGTCCGCCTCCGCCATAGCGGGCGGCCGGGGCGCCCCTGGAGGGGGCTGGCCTCTGTGGGGAAACGGACTGGTCTCTGACTCCGCGGCTAGGACGAAGCCGCGAAAGGTGCCGTTGTCGCCGGGACGGTCGGGGGACTCGTGGCGCGGGACTCAGGGTTCCCCATGGGGAGGCCCCCAGGCTCAGGCCCCTGGCAACGGAAGGCTGAGCAAGCAGGCCCGGTCCCGGGCCCGGCTTTCGGGGCTGGCCCGGCCCCAGCTGCTGGCGCCAGGGAGGGGACCCCCGGAGGCTGAGGAGCGGGAGGCGTCGGCCTCCCCGGGGCCCGCCTCCCGGAGCTCCTCCCGGCGGTGCCGGAACGCGACGACCCGCGATCCCGGACAGGGCCCCGGGGTGGCCGCCCTGCGGCCCTGTGGTGCCCGAAGTGTGTTCGCCGGGCGTTTTCCCGGCCAATTCTCACGAGCGTTCTGCCCAAATCGGGATCGATTTGGGCAGAACGCTCGTGAGAATTGGCCGGCGTTGGGCAGCCCTGGTCAGCGCCCAGTTCCGCGTGGAGCAGGGCCCTTTCTCGCTCGGGGCATGTCGCGGCCACCCGGAAAACGAGCCGCGACGATGGGGCGCGGCCGGCAGCCGCGGCGCCGGGGAGTTTTCCCCGAGCAGAGTGCATGGAGGCGCCGTGGCCGGGCGTCCGCCTCCGCCGTGGCGGGCGGCCGGGGCGCCCCTGGAGGGGGCTGGCCTCTGTGGGGAAACGGACTGGTCTCGACTCCGCGGCTAGGACGAAGCCGCGAAAGGTGCCGTTGTCGCCGGGACGGTCGGGGGACTCGTGGCGCGGGACTCAGGGTTCCCCATGGGGAGGCCCCCAGGCTCAGGCCCCTGGCAACGGAAGGCTGAGCAAGCAGGCCCGGGCCCGGGCCCGGCTTTCGGGGCTGGCCCGGCCCCAGCTGCCGGCGCCAGGGAGGGGACCCCCGGAGGCTGAGGAGCGGGAGGCGTCGTCCGCCCCGGGGCCCGCCTCCCGGAGCTCCTCCCGGCGGTGCCGGAACGCGACGACCCGCGATCCCGGACAGGGCCCCGGGGGGGCCGCCCTGCGGCCCTGTGGTGCCCGAAGTGTGTTCGCCGGGCGTTTTCCGGCCAATTCTCACGAGCGTTCTGCCCAAATCGGGATCGATTTGGGCAGAACGCTCGTGAGAATTGGCCGGCGTTGGGCAGCCCTGGTCAGCGCCCAGTTCCGCGTGGAGCAGGGCCCTTTCTCGCTCGGGGCATGTCGCGGCCACCCGGAAAACGAGCCGCGACGATGGGGCGCGGCCGGCAGCCGCGGCGCCGGGGAGTTTTCCCCGAGCAGAGTGCATGGAGGCGCCGTGGCCGGGCGTCCGCCTCCGCCGTGGCGGGCGGCCGGGGCGCCCCTGGAGGGGGCTGGCCTCTGTGGGGAAACGGACTGGTCTCTGACTCCGCGGCTAGGACGAAGCCGCGAAAGGTGCCGTTGTCGCCGGGACGGTCGGGGGACTCGTGGCGCGGGACTCAGGGTTCCCCATGGGGAGGCCCCCAGGCTCAGGCCCCTGGCAACGGAAGGCTGAGCAAGCAGGCCCGGGCCCGGGCACGGGCCCGGCTTTCGGGGCTGGCACGGCCCCAGCTGCCGGCGCCAGGGAGGGGACCCCCGGAGGCTGAGGAGCGGGAGGCGTCGGCCGCCCCGGGGCCCGCCTCCCGGAGCTCTTCCCGGCGGTGCCGGAACGCGACGACCCGCGATCCCGGACAGGGCCCCGGGGGGGCCGCCCTGCGGCCCTGTGGTGCCCGAAGTGTGTTCGCCGGGCGTTTTTCCGGCCAATTCTCACGAGCGTTCTGCCCAAATCGGGATCGATTTGGGCAGAACGCTCGTGAGAATTGGCCGGCGTTGGGCAGCCCTGGTCAGCGCCCAGTTCCGCGTGGAGCAGGGCCCTTTCTCGCTCGGGGCATGTCGCGGCCACCCGGAAAACGAGCCGCGACGATGGGTCGCGGCCGGCAGCCACGGCGCCGGGGAGTTTTCCCCGAGCAGAGTGCATGGAGGCGCCGTGGCCGAGCGTCCGCCTCCGCCGTAGCGGGCGGCCGGGGCGCCCCTGGAGGGGGCTGGCCTCTGTGGGGAAACGGACTGGTCTCTGACTCCGCGGCTAGGACGAAGCCACGAAAGGTGCCATTGTCGCCGGGACGGTCGGGGGACTCGTGGCGCGGGACTCAGGGTTCCCCATGGGGAGGCCCCCAGGCTCAGGTCCCTGGCAACGGAAGGCTGAGCAAGCAGGCCCGGGCCCGGGCCCGGCTTTCGGGGCTGGCCCGGCCCCAGCTGCCGGCGCCAGGGAGGGGACCCCCGGAGCCTGAGGAGCGGGAGGCGTCGGCCTCCCCGGGGCCCGCCTCCCGGAGCTCCTCCCGGCGGTACCGGAACGCGACGACCCGCGATCCCGGACAGGGCCCCGGGATGGCCGCCCTGCGGCCCTGTGGTGCCCGAAGTGTGTTCGCCGGGCGTTTTCCGGCCAATTCTCACGAGTGTTCTGCCCAAATCGGGATCGATTTGGGCAAAACGCTCGTGAGAATTGGCCGGCGTTGGGCAGCCCTGGTCAGCGCCCAGTTCCGCGTGGATCAGGGCCCTTTCTCGCTCGGTGCATGTCGCGGCCACCCGAAAAAGAGCCGCGATGATGGGGCGCGGCCGGAGGCCACGGCGCCGGGGAGTTTTCCCCGAGCAGAGTGGATGGAGGCGCCGTGGCCGGGCGTCCGCCTCCGCCGTGGCGGGCGGCCGGGGCGCCCCTGGAGGGGGCTGGCCTCTGTGGGGAAACGGACTGGTCTCTCACTCCGCGGCTAGGACGAAGCCGCGAAAGTTGCCGTTGTCGCCGGGACGGTCGGGAGACTCGTGGCGCGGGACTCAGGTTTCCCCATGGGGAGGCCCCCAGGCTCAGGCCCCTGGCAACGGAAGGCTGAGCAAGCAGGCCCGGGTCCGGGCATGGGCCCGGCTTTCGGGGCTGGCCCGGCCCCAGCTGCCGGCGCCAGGGAGGGGACCCCCCGGAGGCTGAGGAGCGGGAGGCGTCGGCCTCCCCGGGGCCCGCCTCCCGGAGCTCCTCCCGGCGGTGCCGGAACGCGACGACCCGCGATCCCGGACAGGGCCCCGGGGTGGCCGCCCTGCGGCCCTGTGGTGCCCGAAGTGTGTTCGCCGGGCGTTTTCCCGGCCAATTCTCACGAGCGTTCTGCCCAAATCGGGATCGATTTGGGCAGAACGCTCGTGAGAATTGGCCGGCGATGGGCAGCCCTGGTCAGCGCCCAGTTCCGCGTGGAGCAGGGCCCGTTCTCGCTCGGGGCATGGCGCGGCCACCCGGAAAACGAGCCACGACGATGGGTCGCGGCCGGCAGCCGCGGCGCCGGGGAGTTTTCCCCGAGCAGAGTGCATGGAGGCGCCGTGGGCGGGCGTCCGCCTCCGCCGTGGCGGGCGGCCGGGGGCCCATGGAGGGGGCTGGCCTCTGTGGGGAAACGGACTGGTCTCTGACTCCGCGGCTAGGACGAAGCCGCGAAAGGTGCCGTTGTCGCCGGGACGGTCGGGGGACTCGTGGCGCGGGACTCAGGGTTCCCCATGGGGCGGCCCCCAGGCTCAGGACCCTGGCAACGGAAGGCTGAGCAAGCAGGCCCGGGCCCGGGCCCGGGCCCGGCTTTCGGGGCTGGCCCGGCCCCAGCTGCCGGCGCCAGGGAGGGGACCCCCGGAGGCTGAGGAGCGGGAGGCGTCGTCCGCCCCGGGGCCCGCCTCCCGGAGCTCCTCCCGGCGGTGCCGGAACGCGACGACCCGCGATCCCGGACAGGGCCCCGGGGGGGCCGCCCTGCGGCCCTGTGGTGCCCGAAGTGTGTTCGCCGGGCGTTTCTCCGGCCAATTCTCACGAGCGTTCTGCCCAAATCGGGATCGATTTGGGCAGAACGCTCGTGAGAATTGGCCGGCGTTGGGCAGCCCTGGTCAGCGCCCAGTTCCGCGTGGAGCAGGGCCCTTTCTCGCTCGGGGCATGTCGCGGCCACCCGGAAAACGAGCCGCGACGATGGGACGCGGCCGGCATGCCGCGGCGCCGGGAGTTTTCCCCCGAGCAGAGTGCATGGAGGCGCCGTGGTCGGGCGTCCGCCTCCGCCGTGGCGGGCGGCCTGGGCGCCATTGGAGGGGGCTGGCCTCTGTGGGGAAACGGACTGGTCTCTCACTCCGCGGCAAGGACAAAGCCGGGAAAGGTGCCGTTGTCGCCGGGACGGTCGGGGGACTCGTGGCGCGGGACTCAGGGTTCCCCATGGGGATGCCAGTAAGGTCAGGCCCCTGGCAACGGAAGGCTGAGCAAGCAGGCCCGGACCCGGGCCCGTCTTTCGGGCTGGCCCGGCCCCAGCTGCCTGCGCCAGGGAGGGGACCCCCGGAGGCTGAGGAGCGGGAGGCGTCGGCCTCCCGGGGGCACGCCTCCCGGAGCTCCTCCTGTCGGTGCCGGAACGCGACGACCCGCGATCCCGGACAGGGCCCCGTGGGGGGCCTCCCTGCGGCCCTGTGGTGCCCGAAGTGTGTTCGCCGGGCGTTTCCCGGCCAATTCTCACGAGCGTTCTGCCGAAATCGGGATCGATTTGGGCAGAACGCTCGTGAGAATTGGCCGGCGTTGGGCAGCCCTGGTCAGCGCCCAGTTCCGCGTGCAGCAGGGCCCTTTCTCGCTCCGGGCATGACGCGGCCACCCGGAAAACGAGCCGCGACGATGTGGCGCGGCCGGCTGCCGCGGCGCCGGGGGAGTTTTCCCCAAGCAGAGTGGATGGAGGCGCAGTGGGCCGGGCGTCCGCCTCCGCCGTGGCGGGCGGCCGGGGCGCCCGTGGAGGGGGCTGGCCTCTGTGGGGGAACGGAGTGATCTCTCACGCCACGGCTGGGACGAAGCCGCGAAAGGTGCCGTTGTCGCCGGGACGGTCGGGGGGACTCGTGGCGCGGGGACTCAGGGTTCCCCATGCGGAGGCCCCCAGGCTCAGGCCCCTGGCAACGGGAGGCTGAGCAAGCAGCCCCGGGCCTGGGCCCGGCTTTCGGGGCTGGCCCGGCCCCAGCAGCCGGCGCGGGGGGGGGGGAACCCCGGAGGCTAAGGATCGGGAGGCGTCGGCCTCCCCGGGGCCCGCCTCCCGGAGCTCCTCCTGGCGGTGCCGGAACGCGACGACACGTGATCCCGGACAGGGCCCCGGAGGGGCGGCCCTGCGGCCCTGTGGTGCCCGAAGTGTGTTCGCCGGGCGTTTTCCGGCCAATTCTCACGAGCGTTCTGCCCAAATCGGGATCGATTTGGGGCAGAACGCTCGTGAGAATTGGCCGGCGTTGGGCAGCCCTGGTCAGCGCCCAGTTCCGCGTGGAGCAGGGCCCTTTCTCGCTCGGGGCATGTCGCGGCCACCCGGAAAACGAGTCGCGACGATGGGGCGCGGCCGGCGGCCCCGGCGCCGGGGAGTTTTCCCCGAGCAGAGTGGATGGCGGCGCCGTGGCCGGGCGTCCGCCTCCGCCGTGGCGGGCTGCCGGGGCGCCCGTGGAGGGGGCTGGCCTCTGTGGGGGAACGGAGTGATCTCTCACTCCACGGCTGGGACGAAGCCGCGAAAGGTGCCGTTGTCGCCTGGACGGTCATGGGGACTCGTGGCGCGGGACTCAGGGTTTCCCCATGCGGAAGCCCCCGTGCTCAGGCCCCTGGCAACGGAAGGCTGAGCAAGCAGGCCCGGGCCCTGGCCCTGCTTTCGGGCCTGGCCCGGCCCCAGCGGCCGGCGCCAGGGAGGGGACCCCCGGAGGCTGAGGAGCGGGAGGCGTCGGCCTCCCCGGGGCCCGCCTCCCGGAGCTCCTCCTGGCGGTTGCCGGAACGCGACGACACGCGATCCCGGACAGGGCCCCGGGGGGGGCGGCCCTGCGGCCCTCTTGTACCCGAAGTGTGTTCGCCGGGCGTTTTCCGGCCAATTCTCATGAGCGTTCTGCCGATTTGGGCAGAACGCTCGTGAGAATTGGCCGGCGTTTGGCAGCCCTGGTCAGCGCCCAGTGCCGCGTGGAGCAGGGCCCTATCTCGCTCGGGGCATGTCGCGGCCACCCAGAAAAGGAGCCGCGACGATGGGTCGCGGTCGGCGGCCCCGGCGCCGGGGAGTTTTCCCCGAGCAGAGTGGATGGAGGCGCAGTGGCCGGGCGTCCGCCTCCGCCGTGGCGGGCGGCCGGGGCGCCCGTGGAGGGGGCTGGCCTCTGGGGGGGAACGGAGTGATCTCTCACGCCACGGCTGGGACGAAGCCGCGAAAGGTGCCGTTGTCGCCGGGACGGTCGGGGGGACTCGTGGCGCGGGACTCACGGTTCCCCATGCGGAAGCCCCCAGGCTCAGGCCCCTGGCAACGGGAGGCTGAGCAAGCAGGCCCGGGCCCGGGCCCGCATTTCGGGGCTGGCCCGGCCCCAGCGGCCGGCGCCATGGGGGGGAACCCCGGAGGCTGAGGATCGGGAGGCGTCGGCCTCCCCGTGGCCCGCCTCCCGGAGCTCCTCCTGGCGGTGCCAGAACGCGACGACACGCGATCCCGGACAGGGCCCCAGGGGGGCGGCCCTGCGGCCCTGTGGTGCCCGAAGTCTGTTCGCCGGGCATTTTCCCGGCCAATTCTCACGAGCGTTCTGCCCAAAACGGGATCGATTTGGGCAGAACGCTCGTGAGAATTGGCCGACATTGGGCAGCCCTGTTCAGCGCCCAGTGCCGCGTGGAGCAGGGCCCTTTCTCGCTCGGGGCATGTCGCGTCCACCCGGGGAAAACGAGCCGCGACGATGGGGCGCGGCCGGCGGCCCCGGCGCCGGGGAGTTTTCCCCGAGCAGAGTGGATGGAGGCGCCGTGGCTGGGCGTCCGCCTCCGCCGTGGCGGGCGGCCGGGGCGCCCGTGGAGGGGCTGGCCTCTGTGGGGTAACGGAGTGATCTCTCACTCCATGGCTGGGACGAAGCCGCGAAAGGGGCCGTTGTCGCCGGGACGGTCGGGGGGACTCGTGGCGCGGGACTCAGTGTTTCCCATGCGGAGGCCCCAAGGCTCAGGCCCCTGGCAACGGGAAGCTGAGCAAGCAGGCCCGGGCCCGGGCCCGGCTCTCGGGGCTGGCCCAGCTCCAGGGGCCGGCGCCAGGGAGGGGACCAGCCGGAGAATGAGGAGCGGAAGGCGTCGGCCCTCCCCGCGGCACGCCTCCCGGAGCTCCTCCTGGCGGTGCCGGAACGCGACGAGACGCGATCCCGGACAGGGGCCCCAGGGGGGGCGGCCATGAGGCCCTGTGGTGCCCGAAGTGTGTTCGCCGGGGGTTTTCCGGCCAATTCTCACGAGCGTTCTGCCCAAATCGGGATCGATTTGGGCAGAAAGCTCGTGAGAATTGGCCGGCGTTGGGCAGCCCTGGTCAGCGCCCAGTTCCGCATGGAGCAGGGCCCTTTCTCGCTCGGGGCATGTCGCGGCCACCCCGGAAAACGAGCCGCGACGATGGGGCGCGGCCCGGCCGCCCCCGGCGCCGGAATGGTTTCCCCGAGCAGAGTGGATGGAGGCGCCGTGGCCGGGCGTCCGCCTCCGCCGTGGCGGGCGGCCGGGGCGCCCCTGGAGGGGGCTGGCCTCTGTGGGGAAACGGACTGGTCTCTCACTCCGCGGCTAGGACGAAGCCGCGAAAGGTGCCGTTGTCGCCGGGACGGTCGGGGGACTCGTGGCGCGGGACTCACGGTTCCCCATGGGGAGGCCCCCATGCTCAGGCCCCTGGCAATGGAAGGCTGAGCAAGCAGGCCGGGCCCGGGCCCCGGCTTTCTGGGCTGGCCCGGCCCCAGCTGCCGGCACCAGGGAGGGGACCCCCGGAGGCTGAGGAGCGGGAGGCGGTCGGCCTACCCGCGGCACGCCTCCCGGAGCTCCTCCTGGCGGTGCCAGAACGCGACGACACGCGATCCCGGACATGGCCCCGGGGTGGGCGGTCCTGCGGCCCTGTGGTGCCCGCAGTGTGTTCGCTGGGCGTTTTCCGGCCAATTCTCACGAGCGTTCTGCCCAAATCGGGATCGATTTGGGCAGAACGCTCGTGAGAATTGGCCGGCGTTGGGCAGCCCTGGTCAGCGCCCAGTTCCGCGTGGAGCAGGGCCCTTTCTCGCTCGGTCATGTCGGGGCCCCCCGGAAAAAGAGCCGCGATGATGGGGCGCGGCCGGAGGCCACGGCGCCGGGGAGTTTTCCCCGAGCAGAGTGGATGGAGGCGCCGTGGCCGGGCGTCCGCCTCCGCCGTGGCGGGCGGCCGGGGCGCCCCTGGAGGGGGCTGGCCTCTGTGGGGAAACGGACTGGTCTCTCACTCCGCGGCTAGGACGAAGCCGCGAAAGGTGCCGTTGTCGCCGGGACGGTCGGAG